>NC_058064.1:15417500-15720000 GCF_020085105.1 Siniperca chuatsi
ACAAGATTGAGACAAAGGAAAGAAACTGTACTGGAAAGTAACATTCCAGCCTAAAACTGCTTGCATTTCTCAGCCCATAATGTTGTTTCTTATTTTTCTTTTTGGTTGGTTGGTTGGTTGTTTTTCTACACAAACTTAAAAAACTTCACAGGTAAACATCAGCTTGTGATGCAACTTCTCTAGAATCAAAGATCAAGGGCTTCTTTTAAAGCTCACCATTTTGCCTTAACATTCAGTCACACATTAAAAAACATAAGATACCACTTCTCTCCACCAGCCGCATTTCTGTAGAACATAATGTAATGCTTGTATGACACGTTTTATTTGTCTAAAAGACACAACTTTTACTTTTTTCTCAAATGGAAAAACTCTTTTACCATTGCTGTTGTTCTCCTCTCTCCACCTACACATGTTTTATGGCCCTGATTTTACAATAGGTCTCTCACATTTGTCTTGGAAATGTAGGAAATCACTTGTTACTCCATCATAGCGTAAATTATGTATTATCAAATAAGGCTTGAAGTCACAAATCGCTGGTAAACAATGTCAGAGGGATACAGTAAATATACATGCACAGATACTTTAATATGTAGTGTTTGTGTTTTGTCAGAATAAGTGTTGCATGATGGGTGTCAAGTTTTTCCTAAATTGTACAAAAGAGGTGCTAGAGTTTAAAAAAAGACCAGGGTTGCTGAGTTGCATAAGAGAATTTCTATGGCAACAGGACAGGGGATCCCAATAGGGGCCTCTGGAGGGTCAATCATTCCAAGTGCCATAAATGAAACATGCTGTGTGACATTTTGAAATCACTGTAATTTTCATGAGGACAGATATACAGTGCATTAAGATCAATATGAGGCTATTCAGTGCACAGCTTGATGGTAATAGCAGAGGGGTTAAAAAATCGTCTGGGGACACAGTAAATGATTTTTAGGCCAATAATCACCATGATTTGGCTATGTTGACTCATTTGGGTTCTTACAATCACAGATTAATTAAAATGTTAGGTGTGTAATGTTTAATCTTTTCATCCAACTATATAAATGTAATAAACATCTTGTCACCGCACTTCTGCTCAGATACTTTAAGCTGTCAGTGAAAACTCAGGGCCACAAGGACGAAAGCTCTCCTGTAGATATACAATAATTGTTCCAAAGATCTTTTTAAATGTCATTGGTATACCATTTAATGCAAGGACTTTAGCTGTTGATTGTAGAATTAAAAGTGCTTTGGTTTGCTTACATCAAGATATTGAGTTCAACAAACCCTCAAATGACCACGGCCAACCTCTCCTCAGTGCTTTTAAATTCAAGGCATGTTTTTGACATCCCTTGAGAACAATTGATCCTACTAACAAGTCTGTGCAGTCAAAGCCTGATATAACTTATTCCTCTGTGCCACAGAGCTCCATTGTTGTCCAGAAAATATTTAAAAACTCATCAGTGAGCCACACTGACATGTTCCTTCATTACAATGAACACGCGCATTGTAGTTTATTTTAAGTCAATTCCCCATACACTGTCCTGGTGCCAGAAATACTAGAGCACCAAATGTGTATTAATCCGCCACCAAAAATAGTCCCCACCAAATGCACCGTTTACTCCTGTTTGAGGAACATTTGCAAAAAATTACAGTGCCCAGCTATGTTAGGAAGTTATTTAGCCTTTTTGTTTGTAAAAATTTACGTCTTCAGTAGGAATGAATAGGCTAGGGCCTGAAAGCCACAGACAGGGTAGAGAAGTCGGAAAGCACTGAGGCACTGACCATAAACCACAAAGACACCAGTTTAAGTCCGGGACGGGGACCTTTCTTGTGTGTCATTCCCCATCTCTCTCTTTCCCCTCCTTTTCTGTCATTTTGCTACTGTTGACTCTCTTAAGAAGGCAGAAAATGACCCAGAACTACCTAATAAAAAGATCACACCTTTGTCAATCATTCATCTCCCTTGATTGTGAAACAGTTTGTAACTTTCTTTTTTAAAAGTACCAGTAATGTCTCGAATAATGATGATAACGTAAAGTGTCTCTAACAATCTTGGCACATAGACTTTTGCTTAAGGGGAACAATAGCAGGCATTGAGCTTTTGCTACAAAAGCCATGGTCTGCTATGTGGCCATAAACTTTGATGCTGTGAGTGTATCTTTGCCACCTGGGTGTGATTTATGATCTCATCAATATAACAATCAATATTGCTGTTAAAGTTATGGTAATGACTTAGTAAGGTATCGAAGTCCTCTATGCCAAGGTTCAGATTAAGAGTCATGAACTCATTTATGGCCTTGTCACCAAGCTGTCATACACACAAATGTTCTTTCTGTCAGAGGTTTTCTCTGACATGCTTCTGTTATACTGGTTTTAGCTGTTATGGTCTGAAAATGAATGTCAGTTAACCCTGAGACATGGAAGAGAAGAGTAGATTATTTTGATGAAGAAAAAGAAGACGTATATGTTGTTCAGGTTCACTGCTGTCGTTATGACATACTGTCATAAGTGCAGCTATAAATACATTCATGTACTGAGGATTCAAACAGCAAAAATATCCTTTTCGGGTCAGCACTAAAAAACATCTAGACTCCATTGTTGTCCCTGAGATAAAGATGATTTCACTGCCAAGATGATCTTACTGGAGTTCTTACTGACAGTTTTTGGGGAAATGCAGATAAAAACTGGAGCTTCTCCGCTGAGAATATGCCTTGTGACAGTTTATGCTCTCCCCGCTGAAAATGCCAACAGGCTACTGCAGTTGAGTAACTTAAGGGGGATAAAACATTGAACATCTGAGGACTGAACATCACTGAACATCTGTGTGCGCCACTTAAATCCATTCAAAGTCAGTTGGCTTTTACTGGGTAGCTTTAGAAGAGTGAAATAGCATATGTCACTGTTTTTACGCTCAGCAAAATAGCAGGTAGTGCAGCGCTGTCAGGAGCAATTGCAAAGTGTTCGGATGTGATTATGAAGCTCGGAGGAGAAGAACCAAAGGCCAGATAAGTGATATTTATAGAAAGTGCAGGAGCAAGTCAGAGGAAGTGAGAGTGGGAGCTCATCTTCATACTCATCTCTGTGTCCACCGCTGAATGTCAGGCCGGAGCTCGCTCTGTCACGCTTCTGTGAGCCAACTTAAAACATCACTAGTTAGATTTCACTCTCTTCTCTCCTCTCTCCCTCACTCTTTTATCTGTGGCAGTAGGTCCATTTCACTATTTGAAGATGATCAAAGTAGGGCAGATAGGCCTGAAATTACGTCATGTGGCACAGAAAGAGAGATAGAGCCATATTACCTCTCAAGTTGAAAGATTTAACATCAAACTCAACATTTCTCTCAAGGCAGGGGATGCCTCTCATCCTTCATTTGTTGGCTGAAGAGAGCTGATGATAGCCCAGGGCCTGGAGCTATCCGATTAGTTAACTTTATGACTGAAACGTCTCCTTACTTCTGCCTAATAAAATCATTCAACTGAATTCTTCTTACTTGGTTGCAACTTTGAAAGACATGTAACTTTACCAAGGACCAAATCTTTTCTGACCGATTTCAACTATGAAATAGAGATTTACACATGTGATGCAGCTTATCCTGCCAATAGTCAACACGCCTGTACAGTCTGTTCTGATTACTGTAGAGAGCAACGCATAAAACTTTGAAGACACATTGCCCATCGTACTTATGAGAATATTAATGACGCTGTCGACTGTTCTGCAGTCCAGTAATACAAACTAATCAGAACTCTCGAAAAATCATACTAATGTCTGTACAAATTTTACTAGTGGTCTAACCAAACTCCACTCTGTAATTTATAGATTACAGTTAGTCAGTAATTTCAGATATGAGATTAAATCAAGCATCTGATTCACTTCCTGTATGCAGCTATGGAGTAAGAAACTGTATTTTAAAAACAGGCATGACTGTCGACCCATCCCTGCAACAACAAACTGGGTTGGGTCGACTGGCCAAACCAGTGCTGATGGAAAATATAAGAAAACAAAACTATGACACAATTGAACAGTCCCTTGGAAGAAATGTATTGCAGGGAAACTACACTCCCTACAAAAAGGGGAAGTTTTACTAGATGAATTGGCACAATATTTTGTACAGACATTCATGGTTCCCACACAATGTATCCTAATTACTTTGGGTATCCCCTGACCCCTGAGGTTCACATTTGTGGTTTTTAGTAAAATGTCTCAGCAACTATTGACCTCATAATTGACATTATCAGGTCACATTTTTAATTTGTCCAATACTTTGGTTTATGACCAGACTAATGACATTCCCATCAGCCTCAGCCATACTTTGTGTTTAGTGCTAATAAGCAAATGTTAGCATGCTAACACGCTAAACAAAGATGGTGAACCTGGTAAACAGTAAACCTGCTAACTATCAGCATGTTAGCGTTGTCATTGTGGACATGTTAGCACGCTAATATTAACATTTATCTCAAAGCACCACTGTGTCCAAGTACAGCCTCAGCTGTAGACTCTTAGTCTTGTTTGTGTATGCATCCCAGTATGCCAGTAGGTACTGGCAAAAGTGTTTTCCAGGAAGTGTTAAACTGTGTGCATAGCAGTTATGTGATCTTTCAAGTTTTTCTGGTGGCACAAAACTGACACAATCGAGATGAAAACTGGTGTCTATGTGTATGTTATTCTGAGTGTCCGTGAGTCAGATTTGGGCGAGAGGGTGTCTACCACACTTACTTTTTCTGTCATGTTCTTATATCCTGGTGGGGACTTTAACCTGAATGCACACTAACCCATGGGGACTGCTTTTTGAGGGTTAAGACTTGGTTTTAGGGTACAGGTTACAGGTTACAATTAGGTTAGGGTAAGGGTTAAGGTTAGGCATTTAGTTGTGATGGTTAAGGTTAGGGTAAGGGGCTAGGGAAAGCATTATGTCAATGACTGTCCCCCACGGGGATAGTGAAACAAATGCGTGTGTGTAAATAGTGTATGTGCGACTGAACCTATTAATGCCTATACTGGGGCTACAATTGCTGATGACCAACCTGTGTGTCTCTTATCAAACAGGGTCCACTGATTGTATCTGCTTTGCTACAGTGGGAACCAATGACCCAGTTACTTCTGCTTTACACATCATTGTGGGTGAGTAGAAGTCTTTGAAAGATTCACAGAGAACTTGTAACTTCTATGAGATGTTATCAGTGTTGTGTAGGAAGCTACAAATAACCTTTTGAGCGATTATTAGGGCAACTGGTTTTAGGTTCATGTCTATGTTGTGGTAACAAAGCAGGGAGTGGCTTTTTACAACTCTACTGGGTGTGTCTTAACAGGTGATTCCCAGCCGATGGACGTGTGTTCAGTTCACCACAACGACATCTTTCTCAGATACTCTGTCTCGTTGCTTGGCTACGGTTTCTATGGTGATGTACTGACAGACAGCGAGAGGAAGAGATGGCTGGGTCCTGCTAGATATGACCTGTCAGGTATGAGGGGCCATCATTTTCTAAACCTGAGTGACTCTTTAGACTAAGCCTACCTACACACGTGAGCCTTATTTTTTTTCAACCCTTGGCTCACTGACCTCTGAGCTTACTGACCTCACACTGGCTTATTTTAATGTGAGGTAACCTGGAGTTTATCCCTGAGCTCACCGGTCCTGCTCTTGGTCCAGACTTCGGAGGATTACAGATATGAATCTATCACACACAGACTCAGGCTTGTGGATTCAGTTCAAGCTTTTGTGTAGCTCAGCAGTGGGACTCAGTAACACTAACAAGATTTCTTTACCCACTGGGGCTACACATAAATACTTGCACTCATTGTACTGTAAAGTGCTTTAAACAAAGACATCCACCTTATGGTCCAAGTTATGAAACTGGGCTAAATTAAACAGGGGTCAGCTGCACAGATGAGGAATTATTAACCAAAAACCTGAGACCTCATTTATTAAAGCATGCATAGAACATGAACATGTTTGTAAGAACTGCCTGTACGAACAAGAAACCTTTATCCAATGATCAATTAAGTCTTACCTATTCTAAATCCATCTGTATGTGCAGGCTCATTTTATATATGGAAATGCCCCAGAATGCCATATATATACACATCCCTTTGAATGTCCTAGTATCCTTTATGTACTGTAGAGTTACTTGTTGTAGACAGAAGTAGCAACCAAGAATCTACGGCAATGCTAGTAGCTCTGTGAGGCTGTATTTAGGCACAGCGGTGCTTTGAGATGCTAACGTCAGCATGTTAACATGCTCACAAAGACAATGCTAAAAACCTGACGCTAAACAGTTATAATATTAGCATGTTCACCGTCTTAGTTTAAAACTTGCGAAAAAGCACAGCAGTCATTGCCAAATTACATTGCAATCCATCCAATAGTATTATTTAAGATATTTCACTAAAAGGCAAAAATGTCAACCTCATGGTGGCACTAGAGGAAAAATCGGGGAATCGTCAACATCAGTAGAATTCATCCTCAGGGACCATGAATGTCTGAGCAAAATTTCATGGAAATTCAGTGAGCTTTTTCAGTCTGGACCAAAGTGGTGGATTGTTCGACAGACCGACATTGCGATCCCTAGAGCCAAGCTGCTAGCATGGCGAATAAAAAAACATCACAGACAATGAAGTTAAGATACTGTTGCTCTCTGGGAGTAATGTGCGGGAAAAGTTACTGATGTTATTTTATTCTAAGTTATTTCCACACTTGTTACATTTGTTTTCGACAATTGGTTATTACGAGCAAATGAGGTTAGACCACAACTGATGGAGTGCGGAATTGGTCAGGTCTCCCAACTATGCGCACATCATGGTTGAAATATTGCTCTGCCCGTTGGTACTTAAATAATCTAGATAAATTGTTGCAGGCAGCGGGTTCGACACTTTTTAATAAAGAGGGTTACCAGTCAGTCACGTCTGACAAATAATTATATAGTAGAACAGAAATATCTCAGTCAAACCATACAAAACAACAACAATTAGCAAGGAAATAAACGTCACCAAAAACCAGCATTGTAAAAACAAATAGACCACACTCAATTCACTGAATAAAAGTTTAAAATTTGTCTCTGTTAGCAATTTTTTGCCTTGCTCGTCACACACACTCAATGAAATTCAGCTAGACCGAACATAGAAATTAAATGAGCGTGGTTTAAGCACAGAAGTGGGTATGCATGGCCCCTGGGCTGCATCCAGGACTACCAGACACAACAAGGGTTTTAAAACAACTGTGTGTTATCTGTACTATAGCGTTATCTCTAAACTTTGCTTCAATTATTTTTTACCTTGTTAAACCTATGACATTCTCTTGAGGTAAACAAATAGTGGTCCAATTAGTTATGTGTTGCTTTAGGAATTTTACTCTTAATTGTCTTGTCAGGTATGATTACAGTTAAATTAAACACAACAAATAAAACATATTGGCACACTGTGTTTTTGTTCCAGGGATAAAAACCTTTCTGAGTCACAACTATTATGAAGGCACCGTCTCTTTCCTCCCTGCAGAGAACAACATGGGGACCCCCAGGGACAAGCTGCAGTGTCGATCCGGGTAAATAAAGCATCAGAGATATCCATTTCTACATCTTTTCAGCATTATTTTACAATGTGCTAACTTATCTGATGCAGTTCAATAGTAGCAGCGCACCTGCCAGAACTTAAATGGGGTAGTTTACATTGTCAGGAAGCCTGTCTGATTTATTGTGGACTGAGAGCCCATTCAGTCTTTTCCAAAAAGGTCTTGACTAAGTGCTTTGGTTTTTGAGATGCTGGGCGCAGACATTATTTGCATTTGTTATGGGGACTGAAAGGAGCTGAAAACCATTAATCTGTAAAACTTATTTTACCATATAAAGTAATACAACTATGCTACAAACGTTTTTTGTGGTTGTCGACTTCTTTTGAGCATTGAACAAAAACTACTAATATTCAAATAGCTAAACACGGTCATTTTAAAAGTCATTTTAAGATGGGCTGCATTTATTCCCACCTAATGAATCATTTAAGCTTGTTAAAACCTTGAATGTCACAGCAACGCTGATGGTTTGATGATTGTAAAACAAGGTTACGCTGATATTTCAGGTGCTGGGTCTGTCAGCCCAAGCCCTCATCAAAGGACAAGCAGTGGGGGATGTCAGAAGAGAAGGAAAAGTCTGAGAAAGGTACGAGTTTGGGGTTATTACTCAAAATATATCAAATTAATCTAATTTCTCTGCCTCGTTATTTGCTTGTTTGTCTATTTTGAAGCCATTTCTAGACTTCGTAGATGTGCGTGAATAAGTATTTCTAAAGGGTGTAGTTTGAGGAAAGACAGAAAACGGGAGATGAGACAATCCCACACTGGCTCTCTTTTCCCTTGAAGTCACACACACACACACACGCACACACACAAATCAGGGGAGATTTACATTCTGCAGTGTAAATAACATCGCTTTATCTCCATTTTCTGTTGGGGTTGTTTTTCTCCCGCAGCATGGCAAAATTCTTGATGAGATTCTTGATGAGTTATTGATGAGAAAATATAAACTGATTTTAGTGACACAGCACAACTGCCTGCCGTGCCCCGCCGGAGCCTCTTTTGACTATCGATTTCCAAATCTCAGCATCCACCCCTGCGCCTGCTTGATGAGATTACATGTCTCCCAACGATGGCTGCTGTCTGTCCACTCAGCCTCGAGTAGGACAACGTCTCCTCCCTTTCCCTCGTCTGTCCCTCTGACTGTGGCACACACACACACACACACACACACACACACACACACACACACACACACACACACACACACTTCATTATCTACAGTCCTCTCAACCCACAGACACATTAGAACAAACCTCTGGAGGCAAATGAAATACTCCTGTATGTGCGCGCTGGTGCGTGTTTATGTGTGTACTCTGAGCTGCAGATGAGCTGTGTTTCCTCTCTAATTAGTGTCGTGATATTAAATTCAAGATCTTCTGTCTCTGCTATCTGGGACTGTGGCTTCCCATGAAGTGTGTGTGTGTGTGTGTGTGTGTATCCCCCCCCATGTAAATATGAAAGCGAGTGTAACCTGTTTGTGTGTGCGTATGATGTGTGACAGACTCCCACTAATCAGGAAGAAATTTGGCTCTGCCAGCTCTGACGGGGGGTTTGCCTCATGCCAGTGCTGCCGTTTGTTTTGTGGGAAAAAAAAAATATTCCCCTTCCTAGCGAGGGAAATCTCAGACAACTGCTAAATCAATGAGGCACGACGCACTCTCTCTGCAAATGAGCCAGTCTCTCCTCCGAAAACCAAATACTCATTTGGAAACATTCTCCTAATGCAGAGTCTACAGTCCACAGTTGGAACTTTTCGTTTCTTACATTTTTTTTTTAATTTAACTTTAATCACTTCTTCCCAATTAGAATATTGTTGTTTTTTATGTAGCCTCAGCGGGCTTGTTATCATTGGTTTGCGTTATCACCTCTGTAAGTTTGTTTTGCGAAATGAGTGGGAAAGGTAATGAATCGTTTTGCTTCCTGAGATCACATAATTTTCCCTCTGAGGTTTGGACGTGTGTGATCACTTTTTGCAGCTTACTCCAATGACTATCACCCTGGTGACAGGCACTGGCAGTCCCGTGGGTAATACTGTGTCTCTGATACACCATCACTTATAAACAGTCGCTAATCCCTGAGGAACAGAGTGGTGATTTGTGAAGTGCAACCATCGCGTCTGCCATTTGAGATTTGGAGACCACGTGTGCATTTAATCATAGCAAGCAAACTTGAGGTCAATCTAATCAGTCTTCTATCTATATGAGTTCCTCTTTAGATATTGTGATCCCTTCCTTGGCCAAACTTAATTGCATTTTAAAACATAAGACGTCCAGCTCTGTCCTACAAGGGTAACACACATTACTTTCAGCAGAGTTTCTGTCTTGGCTCAATCATCAGGGTAAAGCTGCTGTGAGAATTCCTGCCAAGACATCTGGATCTTAATGGACCCTCATCAGCATCACTGCTGTCGTGTAACAAGCTCGGAATTTAACCTTAAGTGTTCATAAAGCACTTGCAAAATGCACAATATAATTTCAAAAAGCAAATTCCTGATGGTACACAGATTATTTGTTTCAGTCTAACATCAGCACTTTTGGAAAAGCCAATCTGGAGGCTGAAAGGAGTTTTTAGCTCATACCTATCTCTTACCTAACTTGTGCAAGTAAGTAGCTTAGCAGAATACTCCAAACAAAATCAAATGTGGCACTTTTGCAAAAGCTGTGGAACTGCTGTTGAATACAGTATTGCAATTAAATTACAGTACATTACTGCAGCTCAAGGTCTGTTCGTTTAAAAGTGTCAATGTCAGATGGATGAGATTTAACACTGCAATGAAAAGAGGAGTGTTAAGAAACAGTCCAAAAGGTGCATGTAAAAAAACACAACCAGTCACATGACATTTTTGAACAATTGCAGGTGACTGTGTGTAACCAAGGTTCTGCAGCACTTCATTTTGGGTGCAAACTTTCCCTGCGTGAACATGCCAAATAAAATTTTATTTGGAGTACACATGAATAAAAGTGACTTCAGTTATTCGGAGTACACTGCCAGCTCGGAGCCTCCACATAATACGTTTGAAGTATTTAAACTTTACTTCTTTAGTGTGGTTGCAATTCAAGTTTGGCAACCAAATATAAAATACTGGAAACTGTGTCAAACACACGGTTTTAAAAGGTTTAAGGAGACATCTGACAACCAGTTGCGACACTGATATTGCTAAATAAAACATACTGTACATAATCATCTTACACTTGGAGTATGTAAGCTCTTTATTGACCTTGGGAATAGTAGTTTAATTTACAGAAAAATTAACCTTACACATAGTAGTTTATTTAAATGTTCTTTATTTGGGCTGGCATTAAATTAACAATTAATAAAGTACATAGATATAATGAATAAATAAAATTTCATCATTGCCATGGGATGGTAATAAAACACATTTGGTTGAAGATGCCACTATGGAAGCCATCATTTACCACACTAGCAAAAAATTGGCTACATTGATGGAAGTATGGTGAGGTAGATAACAGTGTCACTCACATATGAATCCATGTGACCTTTAAATCATAAGCCCTGGTTACAAAACAGATATTTGTTTCCTCACACAAATATCTGGGGCTGTATATTGAAATGAAACCGGTCAGAAAATGTTAATACAGTCCTGGTTGTTTTTCTGCAGGAGGCTTAAGTCCTTTGAGGTCAGTAGGAAGGTTTTAAATGTCAGAGTTTAGTGGACAGTGCTTTTGTTTTTTAACAGCGTTAACATGTTTATTAAAAAGGTTCTATAATTGGTTTGACTCCTTTTTAGTAGTCGAAAAGTGTGTTGAGTGTCCGGATACAAATGTCAAAATGCTCCAAAGAACAATTTAGAATGTGTTTTGTGCCCACAGCTGTGAAACCTATGAATGACATGGAATACTCGCTGGTTTCCTGAGTGATGGGCTTTGTTTTTGACATAATTTGCAAGATTTTGTATTGCTTTTACAATTGTTAATAAGGTTTCATTTAATTTTTTTTATTGGTCCTATCTTCCGGTGCATCACGTACGGCATTTTATATATAATTAGTGAGTCAAACAGAAGCATGCACTAATGTTCAACGAAGAAAACTGTATGTGTGGTCCAACTCTTGACTCGTGTGTTTCAGATGGCAGCAGTGGTTGGAGTGTGATCCGTGGAAAGTTTATTGCCATTAATGCAGCCAGTATGAGCTGCGCGTGCCCCCGCAGTCCAGAAGGCCTGTCGCCCTCCGCTCACCTCGCTGACGGCACCACAGACCTCATCCTCGTCAAGAAGTGTTCCCGTCTGGACTTCCTCAAACACCTTCTTCGACACACCAATAAAGAAGACCAGGTAGGAGTGAAGGAGTTGGTGTTTAAGTATGTCATCTTTAGCCACTCTGTGCATGATTTAACTTCAGAGCGCTTTCTGAAGTGCATATCTAGGATGAAATTTCATCCTTCCCAAAAAGCCTCCCATCAGTCACCTTGCTGCAGAATTCAGTTTTCAACATCAGGAGTTGCTCGATCTGTGGACAGATAAATTTAGAGTGTGTTAAGTCTGTAAACGAGCAAGCAGAAGGCAGAGTTTGCCCACTTGCTGTGCTAGCACCTCCATTTGCTGACTCAGCTCAGTTTCCCAACTATGGTTCACTTTAGTTCAAATGCCTTAGCCCTTGTGCCTTCCCACGTATCATAAATAACCTCCACCCTGGTCCGGAGAGGCACTGATAATCGCTGCATCAGGGATATGCTGTATGGCTGATACCAGACTAATGCCCTCTCAGGATAGCACAGGTATTACCAGGGGAAGTCTGGTGATTAATAATTATTACCTCAGGAAGGACCTTGGGAAGTTTATCCCATTTAAATGGATCTTGTAAGTAATTTCATCTACAGTAGATGCCTTGGTAAAAGTGTTTTGAGCTAACACTGACATCCTGAGTTGAGTTTTAACTCAACATTCTGACTTTTGCACCCAGTAATTGGATTACAACGACCAATGTTACTCTTGTAATAAGATTTGATTAGATTAGGATGTTATGTATTTGCAGCTTTAAAATGCATAGGCAGTACAGAAGCTGCTGCTATTACTGTGAAATCTAGCAACTTGAGGAAAGATTTTGCTGCTCTGTGTGACACGAAGCGTGTCCCTGGAATGCCACGGTCCCAATAACGTATTTTTCATCCAGATGACTGAGATGAAATTACCGATGTGTGTAGGCAAAATCAAATTACCAACTTTCCCTGGTGATGCTAATTCAGAGAGGCCTAAAAAGGGATTTTTTTGACAGAGAATTTCTCCAATATACTAACATCCAATACTGAGAATCACCAGTAAGATGTTACTGTATCTACCTTAAAACACAATTAGAATTTTAGAGATGACATTGTTGGTTCGTCCACCACTTTGGTCCAGACGTAATTATATCTCAACAGCTATTGGATGGATTGCCATGCAATTTTGTACAGACATTCATGTCACCCTCAGGGTGAACTGTAATAAGTTTGTTGCTTCGTTAACTTTTCATATAGCGCCATCATCAGCTCAAAATTTCTTTTAATTTGTCCAATCCTTGGGTTTATGACCTCATTCCTGCAAAAGTAATGACATTCTCATCATGCTAAAAGTCAGCATGCTAACACGCTAAACTGAGATGGCGAATGATACACATGATCAACAAATCTTCAAAGCATCAGCATGTTAGCTTTGACATTGGGTGCACGGTAGCATGCTGACGTTAGCATTTAGCTCAAAGCACCACTGTGTCAAAGTACTGCCTCGGCAAATCACTATGGAGTTTCTGGGCAAATTTTGCCTTCGTTCGTATAAGTTAAAAAAAATGACAGTTTTACACAAATTAAGTTGATCACGTCACTGGTCAGTCCCGTGTCGTCTGGAATCCCACAATGACTTGCAAAGCGATTCGCTTTTGTCCCAATGAAAATGATTGGAGGCAAACTTGGCGGCGCGCCGCCTTCAGTTGGTCCTGCCTTTTGTCATTCAGATGAGATGAACAAATGATATCTCATTAACCGTTGTCTAATGGCTGCAGATCTCAGTGCCCCTAGTGTGGTGTCGGCAGTGAAAAGGCATGATGTGGTGCGTCTCTAGCTTGTGGCTGTCTTTGCTGCTTTACTTGCAACACTGAAAGGTAGACAAGTAGTCGTATGAGTAGGGTGAGTGGGACTTTGTATCTGAGTTCACTTAATATCAGCATCACTGTCCAGCCAAGCGAAGAGAAACAAGGAGTGAGAAGGCGCTAAGCGTATTCATGGCCTTGTCAGAAAGCCTTTTAGGTAGACCGTCCAGCATGAATGCAAAGCGGCTGCAGTCATAAAGTGGGACTGATGGGAAATAAATGGCTGTCACTCCGCTTTCAGGATGAGAGAGGGCAAGAAAGGGGGGAAAAAAGGAAGGGAGAGAGAGGGGAAAAAGGAAAAAGGAGGAGAAGAAAAGAGAAGAGAATTGAGAGAAAGTGGCACCCCGTGAAGTCGCAGAAAGTAGTGCGCGGACAGAGCTGAACCTTTCTGCGACACTGAGTGAGATGAAAGAGGATTTTGACAATATAATTCCTTTTCATCTCTCTTTCTTCTTCTCCTCACTCCTCTGCCGTTTACATAGTTTTTAGGCACCTCCATTTCATCTGACCTCTTCTCTCCCTCCCTCCATTTTGCATTTGATCTTCTGTTTGCCGTTTTCTTTTATTGTAAACGGAAGGGAAGAAGAATAACCCTACATGTAGTTTTGCTTTTCATTATGAAATCAGCAGGAGTCCATAAAAAAGACAATGAAGGAGAAATTAACTTTTTACCTCACCTACCAGGAGCCTGTAAACTAAAAAAGAATGACATGCCAATAATCGTTTTACCACCCGATATAATCATCATATTTTAGAGAAATATGCCACTGTCCATTGTCAGTGCTATAGTGTATAAAATTAAGTAGTTGATGTTCAATTTGAGAGATTTAAATGTTAAAAAATTGGACGAATTTTGGTGACAGCTGATGCTTGATGCATTATTATTATAGTGCTAATTAGCAAGTGTTAGCATGCTAATAAGCTAAACAAAAATGGTGAACATAGTAAACAATATGCTTGCAAAACATCTGCATGTTAGTATTGTCATTGTGATCATGCTGAGGTTAGCATTTAGCTCGATGCATCACTGTGCCTGAGCACAGCCTCACAGAGCTGCTAGCATGGCTGTAGACTGGTTTACTTTGAATGGACTCTGAATTTTTGGAGCCAGAATGGAGATGGAAGAGAGGACAATTTATGCAAGATTCAGTTCTAAGCCAGCAGTAGTACACTGCTAACTGTTGATGTTCATTGCTCAGTAGGAACTCACTCACTTGTTAGTTTGACCTTAATCCAATAGGTGCTGATTTTTTTCAAATAGTGCAGCTTCATTCTGAAAAGTTAGCTTACATCTTCAGCATACAGTATGTGCCTTTATCAGTTGTCTGTAATTGTGTTCTGCATGATGTTTAATTCCTTGTGACCCTCTGATTAAAGTAGAAACATGGACAATGGGGTAATCATAAAAATACGTTTGAAAGAATACTTGAAAAACACTCAAAATGCAAACTCTAAAGAGCATTTTCTTAAAAAAAAATTTTATTTCACACCAAATTTTATTTGGTGAAGCATAAAACAAAGATATACTCTTGTGTTCCCTCTCATCCTGCTGTACTACTCATTTTGAAATGAAACTCCTCAAGTGATTCTGGAGAGTGGCAGTCTTAACCTCTGCACCATCTGTGGGCACATCTGTTCCTTCATGCATCCATCCGTCCACCTCTCCTCCTCTCTTTCATCTATTTCTCATCCATCTCTGCTTCCCTCCCCAGTTTGACCACTCATTTGTGGAGGTCCACCGGGTTAGGAAGTTTCGTTTCCAGCCGCAGCACCACGAGCTGGTTTCACTAGAAGACCTGAGCGAGAGTCCAAAGAAGACAGGCTTCAGTCCCATATGCTCCGCCCAAACAACCTGCAACTACAGCACCTCCCACAGCAGCTGGAACTGTGACGGGGAGATCCTGCCTCATGCTGCCATCCAAGTCAGGTATCTAATCACAGAATCACCTGTGAATGTACAACTCTGAACGTACTGTAGTGGTTATTTCAAGCAACTCAGTCCATGCTTTTCTAAGTTTTGTTAGCAATAAAGAAGTTGTTAGACTCAAAAATAAAGATGATCAAACTGAGGTGCAAACAAACAAATCTGAAATTATTTGGACTCTGTCAAAAACAATAAAATGCATTGGTATTTACCAGTAATGAATGTTTTGCCCCATATATATGGCTTTTTAATGCTGTAAAACGGAAGCAATTTTGACTGCTGACGACAGGCATGGTTCAATCACCTTTCCACTGTGCCTGCTTAGTTTGTGTTCTGTGATGAAAAGTCTGTGATGAAAAATTAACTTTTTGAGGCGATGAAGGCAGGCAGGATCACACTCAGCATAGATGAGGACTGGCAAATGGCTTTGAATCGGTGCACATAATATTGTAGAAGCGGTATAATGGGAAAAGCACTGAAATACTTGCAGGGCTCATAGCTATTGCATCACCATGGTGCTGGTATTCACAGTAAAGACTGTATTTCTGCGTATTACAGATATACTCTCCAGTTTAAATTGCCCTAAGATATTGCTGAGTATCATGACTCAAAGCCTAAGTAGAAATAGATCATGTTATGAATGCTCGGCCGCTCTGTATTCACAGTGCACTGAAGTAAAACTCACACATACTATTTTTAGCCATGCTAGCGGTGTGGATCTATAGATGGCAATGTTGGTTGGTTGGTAGCTGCACTGTGTTTAGTGCTAATTAGGAAATGCTATAATGCTAACACACTAAACTAATATGATGAACATGGTAAACATTATGTCTGCTAAACATCACATTGTCAACATGTTAGCATCAGTGTTGCCAACTTGGTGACTTTGTCACTAGATTCAGCGACTTTTCAGACCCTCTTAGCGACTTTATTTCTAAAAAGCGACTAGCGACAAATTTAGCGACTTATTCAGACCATCAGGGAAAAGGCGAGAAATATATTCAAATATATTATATTGTAATTTATTCCCATGCATGCTGCGGCTCTTCTGCCAACAGTGTCTCTCTCCCTCTCCTCTTGCGCGGTGCGCAGGCAGTCAGTGTGCGGCGTGTGGGGCAGCTTCACTCTTTCTCTCTGGGATTACGATGTTATAGCAAAGATGTTAAATAGTTTGTTTGTGCTTCTCTCTCATTCTTTCTCTCTGGATTAAGATGTTGCTACATGTTGTAAATAAGTAAGTAATTCATTTGATCTTGTAAATATTTAAATTGTTTGTTTGATCTTCTCTCTCCTCCCTCCCTTTGTAGATATTTTTGTAATTTTTTTCTTACTTCAAGTACACGATGTCCCTGTAGTGAGTTTGTAATTATTTGGCCAAAGATTTCTCTATCTATGTTTTATATGTATTAAATGAAGGTGATCTTTCCCTAACTGCACTAAGATGTATGCAAATGAATGCGTGATGACCTCATCAACATGCAAATGTGCGTATGGCGTCATCTAGCGACTTTTGGAGCTAGTTCTAACTATTTTCATTGGAAAAAAGTTGGCAACACTGATTAGCATGCTGACGTTAGCATTTAGCTCAAAGCACCGCTGTCCCTAATTACAGTCTCACAAGCTGTTAGCATGGTCGCAGTCTCTTAGTTTTACTTGTAAAGTATGAGGGATACATACTAAGACACAAAATGTGAAATTGTTATTAAGTATTTTTGTATTTTTTTTTTTTGTAGTCCTGATGCTTAGTTGGTGCTAAATAAAGGAGTTCTCCTACTTGGCCAGACAGAAATGAGAGCAGCAGTGCCATTAGCGCTGCTAGTTTCCAACAGTATCTGGTCAGGAGACTCTTTAACCGTTCCCTGCAGGATGATCGTGGCAACTCAGTGGAATTAGCCCCCCTCATTATTCTGGCCCTGTCCAGACTTCAGCTTTCCACACTATCAGATCTCTATACAGCCAGTGTGGCACTGCTTGACGCATCATTTATTTCATGCTTCATTGTACTTTGCCAATGATGCATGGCGCTGTAATGTTGCTAATTTAACGGCCCTCCCCATGTTAAAAGGCTACTCCCCTTTAATTAAAGCAGAAGTCCATCCTTTTATTGCCTCTTCCTCGCCGCTAATCGTTCTTGGAGTGAGCCAGCCAGAGTGCTGCTCGGATAATTAATGGTAATAGCCCAGGCGAAACAGAAAGAAAGTAGGCAAAGAAAGAAAGGAAGAGTGAAGAGTTTTGCTTCAGAAGAGCGAAATATACATTTGGAAGGAGTGAAACTCACAGTACCATAATGATTGAACCAAACAATTAAAACAAGCTAGGGTCCTCTCATGTAATTATAACCCAAACATAGTGCTTCTTTGATTTTAGAGTTATTATACGTATTGAATTGAACTTTTGGTATTTTTGTTTTATGTTTTATGTATGAATAGCATTCATGTATTCACACTGCATTGAAAATTATGTTATTATTATTATTATTATTATTATTATTATTATTCCATTATGTTCCAGTAAAAATACAGCAGACAAAATGCACAGGCAGTAATTGAGGCTATAGAACATACTGTACCATAATAGCCACCTTACCTGTTCACTGCTACTTTTTCTGTCCGTATACTTTTACCATGCATTCATCAGGGTCTGTTATGCGTGTTATTAAAGTGCGTCAGGCCCATCTTATAACATCTGTTATAGTCTCTTTAAAGGTCTTTATACTTTACACACCACAAAGATTGTCTCACTTTCAAGTTTGCATGTCAAGTTTGCGCACAAGGGTGCCGTTCCATTGCTTTTACATCTGCCACATGGACAGTAAAGTCTCATTGAAATGAGCACAGTCATTAAGTTGATGGTTTGTTATTCAGGCTAAATGATGCGTTGTGTGTGTGTGTGTGTGTGTGTGTGTGTGTGTGTGTGTGTACACACTCTCTTCCTCTCTGCAGTGTCCAGTGCCAGTTGATCAGGCTCTTTGCCCGCGGTATCGAGGAGCAGCAGCAGCAGCAGTGTGTGTTTGAAGACCCTTGTACACTGTGGACTCTGGAGCCAAGCACACACTAGTCAGTGGACTGAGAGCTGGACGGGACATTTAGCTGTTAGAAAACAAAAACGAAGTTGCACTTGGCATGATTTTCCTGGAAAAATACATGCATCACATCAGTATAAATCCCAAACACTGGCGTCCCATCCCTTCTTAGTGTATTTGATTAAATGAAACTTTCAGGAAGTCCAATGCGCAGGAAGTGATGGACTGAAACTTAAAGGTGTGGTTATAAAAACTCCAAAAAGAAGGCAAAAAGGCTCCCATCACAAGACATTAAGAGAGAAAACAACTAAAGAGAAGTTACATCGCATGATTTGTTGTTAGTGTGAAATTCAGTTATCTCCTGGGGCTGTTTATTTTATATATTATATGTAAAATACCTCATGCAGCTTTCACTAAACTACAGCTGCTAGTGCTAGCGCTGCCACATTCAAACCTTTTTTATATGTACTTTTTGGAAAATGAAGATGTAAAAGCTCAGACGATCTCAAGCAGCCTGGGTGTTCACACAGCCAGATGAAACAGAGCTGAACTGGACTGAGCTGGACTCAGCCGCGACAATCTGCAGAAGGTTTTCATACTGCCATGAAGGAGAACACTAATAGGATTTCTCCTTATGTAGAAAAGAGAGACTGCCAAGGTGATACTGCTTTGTAAGAAGGATGGAGAAAAGAAATGCCTGTGAAGTACACTGATAAACTGCAAAGAGTTAAATTGCCAAGCCTACACCAGAAAGAAAAAAACACATGCAATCTGATCTTCCCTTTTTTGGGGAAAGAGAATTTCATCTGTGACCCAGGTGAAAGCAGATATGAGCCAGGGGCACTAATGAAAAGAGCTGAATACCCTGCTAATACACTAACAGGACCCCGGTGGCTTCTGGGTAATAAGGCAAAGTGGTTGCTAAGTGATTTGGTGTATCTCAGCACTGCTGTGCCGCACCTGTGGCTCTGAGCTCTGCTTCTCTCTGGCTAAAAACTACCGACAATCATCACCTGGGATTAGCCAGAATTATACATTGTTAAATTAATTAGAGATAATCTATTGTACAGCTCTAAAATTAGCCTCATTAGCTCCTTTTAGTCGTAGGTCAAGTTGGACCATCCAAGAAGAAAAGCAGCAGCTTTTTATTTTTGCTACTAGCTTTTTTTGCTACCTTGATATAACTGTAGTAAACCGCATATATAATAATAATAATAACAATAATAATAATAATGTGTTAGGGTAAATTGTCTGTATGTACGGTTAAGTGTGTTTTCCACAAGCCCTTTAGGGATGTGCAATCATTGTGTGTGTTAATGTGTTTGTGAAGGTGCCAATGTGATGACTTGGCTCTATCACAATTAGCCTCATGACTGCCATTTTGCAGATGCTCTCTCACTGCAGCCAACACGCTGCTAGCACAAGCACCTATAGAGGAGCAAAGACAGGCGCACACACACACACACACACAAACATTTTCTATCTGTTTATAATACTATTTCTGATATTCAATGTCTTTCTGTCACACACACACACACACACACACACACACACACACACACACACACACTTCCCCTAACTTTTAACAACATAAAAGCCTGCTCATCTCTTTAAGTCCTCTCCAACTCTGTTAATACGGACTCTGGATGTCTATAATGTTTCACCTTCAGTGCTTACTTTTGTCAACTTAGTCGGATGCTATTAAATCCTCACTCATACACACACTGTCAGATATGACCAAACACATTAAAGAATTTAGCAATCTATGACAATGCAAACAAAGTCAAACTGAAATTTGAGTTTCCCTCACACTTGTCTAAGGAAATATGATATTGCAGCTACTGGAAGCTAGCAAGCTAGGAAAGCTAGCTTCCACTATTGTCTTCCACTTGGAAAGCTGAAGCTAGTTGGCTTAGCTTGCTAACATTAGCACTGATTCCCAGACATTATTTCTTGTTTATGCACACTCACTGTGCACCAGTGAGGTGTAAACTGATTTCTTAGCAAAAATAAATTTTAGATTTCAGTTTGATAAGTTTTTATTCAATCATGCTGTGCGCTCCATATTTGAGTAAACACATAAATAAGATGTGATGTGAGTAGATGTGTGATTTATTTTATGAAAATGCTAAATAAAGTGCTTTTGAATTGTGGTTCTTTTTATGTACTTTGCTTGATCTTCATGGAGTGCTTGAAGCCAGTGATATGCCATTCTCTCTCTCTCTCTCTCTCTCTCTCTCTCTCTCTCTCTCACACACACACACTCACACACACTCCCTATGCATGCCCATAAAGGTCAGCGCTCCGTTGCTCTGGCTTTCTCAATCTCACTCGTTCGCTCTCTTTCTCCCTGTATGAGTGGAATTTAATAGGGTGCTCTGATGTGAGCGAGATGTTTCATTAAAGAACATCAGACATCAAAGGCCTCTGCTGAGATGGAGTGGTATTTCACGCTGTGCTCATTCTGCACACATTCTTGATTGTGTTTCTTTTTTATACCGTGAAGGCAAGTCCAAAGTGTTGAAAAGAGTCTGGTAATCTGAATTTGGTAACTGATCATTGAAAATTTCTAACCACAGTGACACCAAAGAAAATGTAGGTTGTGGTAGATCACAAAACTTTATCAGTAAATGGATTCTGGTGCCAAAATTTGCCAAAACAATAGCGAATACCTGTTTGGTGTAAATTATTCACCTATTGACAGTTATACAAATAATCCGTAGTGTCCATGTTAAAAATCCCTCCTAGTTGGCTACAAATTACTTCACAAAGTCATACCAAACACTTTTTCTGTCCATGCGCAAGTGATAAAAAAGCTATTTCAAATGTGTCTTGGGCCTGAGTTTGTTCTGTGGAAATAATAAATAAGTAAACCCACATGTTGTTTGCCACTGAAATATGTTCAATCATTGTAGACCTATTTCAGATGAAAGTTCACCAGTTATGTGAGTGGTGTGAAATAGCACAATGAAAATGGCAATTCAATGTCAATTAAAGACAATTTTTCCGTTAACAACAACCTTCATTTAAAAACTGCCTTTTGTGTTTACTTGTGTTTGACTAATATTTAAATTTGTTTGATTATCTGAGACATTTAAGTGTGACAAAAAATAAGAAATCAGGAAGTGGGCAAACACTTTCACACCACTGTATGTCCTCAGGCCTAACGACGTAATTAGAAGTGAACAAGACATAGAAAGTATAGAAAATAGTAATATTATATCATAATCTACATTACACAAGTTAATGAAATTATTATTTGGAAAGGGTAAAGGGCTAATCCATCAATTTAGTATTGTACTTCCATATAGTTGGCTCACAAGAGATAGATTTTTAAAAAATCATTATTGATGGAGGCTGAGAAGCTGAGAAATCCTGACCTTTAGTTACTAGTCAAGTCAGTTTTTATTCATATAGCTCTAGTATCATGCATGTTTGAAAGCACCGAATCTTAATCGAGTTAACTGACCTTAATGTGTCAAACTGGTGTAGTGACACTTTAAATTAAAGCTGCAATAATAAATATTTTTTATATGAACAACGGAGCAAACGACTATGTACAATAGGAAAGGTGTTGCTCGTAGTGATAAAACCCAGAGAATTACCCCCTGACTCAGCAGTTCCCCTCAGCTCTACAGAGCGTTTTAACGTCTTTCAGCTCATTGTTTTGGTTTTATGGCCCAAAACTTTACTGATTTGGTTCACTCTCACTGCTCTCATCAATGTTGTTTCCAGATGCAACAAATGGCTGTTTTCAGCAACAGTGGGGGGAAAAAACGAATAAACTCACTGCTCAGCACCAAATGGCAGACAGACAAAGTAAGCAACTAGCTGGTGAACATATTGGAGCATTTAGCAGCTAAAGAGTCAGCTATTTCTCTCAGGAGTTGGTGCAGACCAAAAACAGAGCTAAAATAGAGTAAATATTAGAATTACATTCATCAGGTGGACACAAACAGTACTCCAAATGAATGCTTTTGTTGCTCCATATCTGCTGGGTGTGTGAATAGGCTACTGTTTGCGAGCATGTTAGTGATATCAGCTTTATAAGGTCTACTGCCCCAAAACTTTATTGCAAGTTTGACTACAATTTCCAGATGAAAAACTCCCATTGGGTTATTTCCTGTGTGTGCGTGTGGTTTTGTTTTTTGTTTCAGAATTGAAATGATGATATAAAGTAAAGTTTTATATTTATCTTAATCTAACTTTATTTTTTATCAGCCAGACATTATGAAATTACTAGATAAATAATCTTTTTATTGTAGGCAAAGTCCTGTTTTTTCAAATTGATCTAATAAGGTCTGACATTTTTGCGCGAGTTTGTGGCCTGTAATTTACAGCATTACTGAAAACTTCTCAGATCCAGGACATCATTAAAGACCAGACAATCTATTCACCAATACAGACGACTGTATATAAAGAGTGTAGTACTAAAATTAAAAAGTCATACTTGTCACTTGTGTTCCTTTTAATCCATGGAGATTTAAAAAGTTATCTCCTGCTACCACTTGTGGCCACCAAAGTGTGACTGTGCTGACCATATTGAGTAATCTGTAATGGAGCGACTGACTGTCCTCAAAATGGCCGTACATTACTCTACATACTTTAAATATGAGGTCTAGTATGACCACAAAGACAGGAGGGATTTTCCAGCCTCAACCAAATAGTTTTCCCTCCCTCATTTTCTTGCTTTGCTACTTCCTTATTGATTTATTCTCCATCTGCTTGTCTGCAGCCCCCCTTGAGAGCCGCTATCTCATTCCCCATCCCACCTGAGACACAAGGTGAGACGAAACAGCGGCAAACATCCTCTACCACACACACAGACACACACACAAGGTGGTGGCTGTCCTCAATTCACCAGTGTCTTTACCCAAAGAAAGGGCTCCTAACAGGAGATGACAGTGCTGTTGCGTCCCCTGGACACTCTCATTCACTTTCTGTCTCTCGCTCACCTTCACACACACACACACACACACACACACACACACACACACACACACTTTCACACTCACATCAACATGTCTCTTTTCTCTTCCACATAAAGATTCACACTTAGAATATAACAGAAAAACACACACTTTTGTCCTTTTTTTATGTTCTCTCAATTCAATTCAGTTGGGCTTTATTGGCATGGGAAACAGATGTTAACATTGCCAAAGCATGTGTAAAATAAAAACATACATAAACAGAAGAATTGTGCTATTAAAATATATACAGATGAGATAATAATAATAATAAATTGTAGACTAGCAGTTAAAATACAAATATAAAAAGTGAAAACTACACTGCAACATTTTTTTTATGAGTGTTTTGTGTGTGTGTGTGTGTGTGTGTGTGTAGGTCACTCACTGTCCCTCAGGTTGTGGCATGATGATAAATATTGGGCAGCAAGACACCCCCCCCCCCGTTCTTATGTACACAAACAAACTGTTCTGCAGTGGCGGTAAGCAGGAAAGGTGAGGTCAGGTAAAAGGTGCTGCAGTGGCAGGTAGCCACCCGCCATGGCTGTATGACACCAATAATTACAGCAGCCAAAGCTGGAAAATTGCTGTTTTCCCACAGCAGGTCGGCTAACAAGCGACAAACAAATAGTAGAAATATTTGCTTGTGTGAGAGACTAAGGGGAATCGGGTGGGTGGTGTGAAAACGGTGTAAGTGAGAAACAGAGACAGAGGGACAGAGAGAGCAGATATTGCAGGGGTGGTGGTCCAAACAGCATCAGTGCTGTTGCCTACTTCTCTCTGTATTGATTGGAATGGGCTCTCTGTGAGAGATTTAGATCAATGAGGCCATAACAGTCCATCTTCTCAGTCAGGAGCCACTACCGGCCTCTTATCTCTCACTGTCTGTCTCTCACACACATACACCTTTATTCACACATTTCAACTCACTAATGCACTCACACATGCTGGAGGTCAAACCTTACAGCTGGAACCATGTGATGCGTTTTACTAAATATATCATTATTATATCCATTTGTATGGTAGAGTGTTTTTTTTCGTTGTTGGAGGTGCTCTACGTACTCTTAACTATTTTCTGACATTTAATAGACAAAATGATTAATTCAGAAAATGATCAGCAGATTGATCAATAATGACTAAGTTTTGGTGGTTAATGGTTAATATTGTGGGTAATAATGGTTGATAAATAATTTCCTAATGTTGATAAATAACAACAAATAGAAGCGTTTTCTGATCTGACGCCTCTATCGGCAGGACAACAGTGTTTGTGCCTTCCACCACCGTTACAAATCACTGTTGAAAAATAAATCTATTATGATGTGGCCTTGCTCTGGTTAGGGTGTGATTAGGTTTATGCACAAAAACTTTTGGGAGGTTTAGGGAAAGATCATGGTTTGGGTTCAAATGACTTCTTGGTTTGTGTTACAGTGACCACATCATCAAGGTTCGGGGACCTTCGTTGTCACGGTTACTATAATAAACAGTTGGTTAAGGTTAGGGAACGTCCAGTGTTTGTTTTAATCAGTAGTTGGAGTTGATAACGATATTTAAACGTTCCATTATTATCATCATCATTATGAAGCTAAACTTTTAGGCCAACATGGATGAGAAGTCCTAAAAGTGTTAAGAATAATGTAACGTTTGAACACTTCCAGTGCCACTGAGCAAACTCCATCTGCTGATGAATACCATGTAATACAATCGAACAATCTGGAACAAGCAAGTAAGTGGACCTTGAGTTGGGATTGCTTTGTCAACTGCAGTTTCCAAGGTCAAGAATGAACTCCACCTTTGAGTCAACATCAGTGAGAAGTCTTAAAAGATATTTACAGTTCCGTGCTGCGGATGAAGACCATGCAATATGGTTGAAAGCTTGAGACTGTAAACTGCTGTTTGCAAAGCTCAACATTTACTAATGCTTTATAGATTGGTTATAATCCATAAATAACAAATTTGGGGTTGCCAGATTGTGAAAAATTGCTTGGCATGTGGCGTTATCCTCCTCCACTTTGACACATTTTTTTTTGTTTTAGCTAGCCCTTTAGTTCATCAACTAAATGCAAATGGTGTAGAGAGGCAGGTTTTGAAAATGAATGATTATTCCTGAAGTGTATCTTAAAAACAGTGAGCTATGTGGAAAACTTAATGCAGATTAAACAGATCCCATCAGAAGCCCACTGTGCTTGGGTTGGGCTCAGGTATTATTTAAGCACTTATCACCAATTTATCATAACTATTACATGTTAGAAATTTCAGCAGCAGCCCATGAAAGCTCATTATGAAGTAATGCTCTTCTCTTTTTTTCCTTTACAGCAAACCTTATTTCAAGTCAAGTTCATTTGATTTATATAGCTAAATATCACAAATCAAAACAAAGGGCCTGACTCAATTCTGATTCAAGGACCTTTCACGTTAATACAACAATTAGCAACTCTATACATCCAGCATCTCCTTAATCTTAGCAAATCGTAATGATCGTCTTGAAGCAATGCTGTGATATATAATTTACTCCTCATTGCATTAATTTCAGAGGAAGTGCGCACTGGCGGTGAAAACATATCGCCTCTGGTGCTGTCATTTTGAATGACTTGAGTGTTCACTTATCATGATTCGTGCACACATTGCTTGAGTTACATTTTGTTACAGCAACACTGTGCTGTAAAATCGACTAATGTCGGCCAACGTCATCTTGGCCTGATACAGTATTGACGAGAGTTTCCAGTCACTGGAGGCCTGTCGGGATGTCTGCAAAGGGACCAACATTGACACAACAACATGCTGAGGGGTGGACAACTGACAACACAATTAAACACCATAATGTTACAGTTGTCTTCTCTCTGATAAAGCGCAGAAAAAGCTTGTTTTCTGACTTGTATTGAGTGTTGCATTTACACAGGAAATGGAAAATTCCTGCAAGATTCTATCTAAAACTGAGCAGACCATTGCACAGAAATGCTACATTTGCTGGTGTTAAGAGTTGTCAGATGTCCTTTTCCAGTTTAGTTACTGTTTAAAATCAGTGTAATTTCTTTTGACATACATATTTTAAAAGTTGGTTCATAATTATTAGCATTAAAGCGATTCATCAATAGACAATGAAAAGCAGGCAATTACAAGCTAATGACTAATGACTTCAATCATTAGATAACTCTCTTGACCCGTCATTTATAGTGCAACAATGTTGCTTTGGAATAACACATGTAAATGATAAAATATTTTCAATATGCCATAGATGAAACCAAGCTGGGAGTGAGGAGGGGCGCTAATAACATAATCAATATACACAGTAGAAAAGTCACTCCTGAATCCGAAAAAATAATTGCTTCCGTCAGTGTGACTTTTGGAATCAGATAAATAATCAATAAGAAAGCCCTTCAAGTCTGATTAGACAAATATTTCAATGTGTCTTGACAAAATTAAGTATACTCAAACCACGTAGTGTGCATACTAGATATGGTCAGTTTTTGAGTGTGCTGTCAATGTACACTATTTTCTCAGAACGCAATGCACCAGGGAACTGGAAGAGCTGCTCACAGCTGAAAAAACAAACAAACTGTGAAGAGTGGTTGAAACAGCTTCAGAAAAATAAGTATCAAATCATTTACCTTTCTCTTTGTTAGGTTTAATTGGCGGTGACATTCCAGAGTCACAGTTTGACTGACGTATGATGTTGCATGTATTTTTACATTTCCTGTTGTTAAGTATGTTGATTTTTTTTTTAATACTAACGGCTAAAGCTGTATCTTAAACTCTTGGCACATGAAACCAAAATTATCTTCATGGCTTGATACCACTAACAATACAGTACTAACAGTTAAATTAGGTGAACTGACACTAGGAGCACATCCAAGTTATGAAGATGGGTAATGCAAATTCAACTCCAAACAGTTACTAATTAATTTTAAAACTAACTTCCCCCCAGGACTGGCCACAACACCCAAACTCAATATCCTTGCTGTGAAGTTGGGTTAGGGACCACGGTGCTGAGTTGAACTTGCTGATAGTGGCACTTTGGCCTCTGCCAGCGGGCTACTGCAGAGTGCTTTGTAGTGACAAGTCATTACCTGAGCTGGCGAGTTGTTAGCAAACAGGGAATCTGTTGCTGGAGCAATTTACTCATTACTTGTTAATCACTTGAATAGAAGGACCTGTTTGTGCAGACACACATAAACTGAGTCGCGCAAACACATTCAGCGAGCATGCTGGACTTTGTTTTCTGCTAAGCACAGATGTTATTGTGTTCCTAATGGTGCTTGAAGTAATTACACCCTGTAATGTTACTCGACGTCTAGTCCTCTCCAGCAAGCCTCAGCATGGTAGCTCAGAAGTACCATACAAACACACACACCATTCCCTCCATAAATGACTCCATTAGCCAGAATGCATCTGCAATCGCTTCTTCTTGTGCGACAATATGAGGCATGCTTCGCCAACAGCTTAAATGGCTGCATACTGGGGGGTGGTTGGTCAGTGGGAGCAAACACACAAACAAATCATTAGTTGTAAGCATTGTAAGATCCCTGTGTGTGTGCGTGTGTTTTTGTACAATACAGAAGGAAGATCTGCATCCAGAATAAAGCACAGATTACACATTACACTTCAGTCCTGCAGATATTTGAAGTGAATGGGAGGATGGGGGATCTGCACTAGAAATGGAAATGGAGAAGTCATTATTCTAGCAATATGCCATCACCTTGTTCTTGTACAATATTACACTGCCACACGACAGACTGCAGCATCACTTTCATACACTTTTTACAGTTTCACTCTGCTGAATATACACTTTTTCAGAGCTGAGTGCTTGACCTTAAATACAGAGGTGATGCCAGTTGAGGCCAGTCAATCAAATCTGATGCAATTACACCCACACAGCCCTGATGAAGCAGATTAGCTGAGCTTGCATTGTTGAACTCAAAGTTAATGTAACTAAGGATGATTTTCCCAAACTTTGACTTTGATTGTTACTTATTTTGTCCCAAATATTCAGTGTTATAGAGGATTTACAAGATTTGAAACCAAGTTTTCGTGGGCTTTAAGTAAACTGGAAGACTCATGCTAAGTCACCTTTAATGGCTTCTTAATGCCTTCTGTATGACCTTCAACCTTGCCTTTAACATGGCACAACGTTGTCTATATTGGCTTCTTGCAGCACAGGATAGAAATGCTCCTTTACTCTGTCTCTTGGTCTGTGTCGAGGCGAGATGCAGCACAATCTAATATTAATGCACCTCAGCCAGTGTGACTGAAATGACTGCCGCTGTAAGGCAGTTTGCCCTCCAGAAAATTCAAACTGATACCTCCTCTCTCCAGTCTCCACTCACCCTTACGACCCAAGTCTCCAAACCCCCTGAGGGATATTTGGTTTAAGTCATTTTCTCCTGTGTCTATGCCTCTCCTCCTCGCCCCTCCTTCTTCTTCCTTATCCATTTGATGTCACAGACTTGTTTTCTGTTTATGACTGTGGATGATTGAGACGCGTTGCTCCAGTGTCAGCCCTGCTCTAGGGGAGAACGCAGCAGGACATGGACAAACAAAAACTGTCACCTTCTAAGAGGGGTTCAACTGACATTGGGGGATGTGTGTGAATGTCTGAGTGTGTGTTTCTGTGTGGGTGTGTGCACAGCCTTCTCCCTGGGGGTGGACATTTTATCTCAGCGGTGGCGGGGAGAGAAACAGGCCAATATGTCGGTGCAAAGATGTGCTGTGGGTAAGAACGGATACGAGACCTTCTGATTTACCCGCAGTGACAGGACCATAGGGCGTCCTACTTTACTGTGCAACCAGCCGTCGCTGTCCAACTCTGGGAGACATGGAGAAAGAGAGGAGACAGAAGAAAGGGGAGTGATGGAGAAGGGAAAGACATTTTGTGGTACGATCATCCAGAATTTTCTAGCATGTCATGTGGCAGTGTGAGAAGTCTAGCTGTCATAGCTGGACAAATAGAAAGTGTGTGTTCAAGCCTTCCCAAAAGATGTGGATAGTGTTGTGAAATCCAGCATCTCTAACCCAGAGTTTGTGTTGCAAAAAGCACAAACTCACTAGAAGTCAATTTATTTCACTTGTTCTTTCTGACTTTTACTAGAAAGAAAGTTCAAAATTTTCAATCCAACATCCAGAGTGAGTGTTGTGAAGCTGTGACATGATGCTGCAGCAGGTACTGCGTTTTTTTTTAACATGAACTGGCTGTCTCCCCTTCCTGAGGAAATAAAGTGCTGATAAATATTGGGGAAAAAAATCATACACTATGTATTGTAGAATAGATGGTTACATGTTGTAACAACAGTTCTATCTATGGATCTATAAGTTTATCCACTTATATTTGTCCACTAGAATTTGCATGTATGTGCTCAGCCAGTCATGGTGAGCCCATTCAAGCCTTACAGTGGACAACATCTCTATAAGACCACAGTATGAGTCCTTTAATGGTTCGTCCCCATTTATTTTCTATGGGACGCAAGTGAATGAGGAGTGGAAATCCTCTTCTGAAAGATGCTTGCCTCCAAGATTACACACTCAGAAATTAAGTATGGCTTGGCTTAAAGTCATGTGAATTTCTGGAGAAAGTCGTAGTTTGCTTGTTAACCCATCACTCACTGACAAATATGTCACTTGCCATCTTGCAAGCATTGTGGTGAATTGCGAGGTGTAATCTCTCTAGAAAAACTGTAATAGAGAGGGACGATGGGGATAATATGGCACACTTTCGGACATTCTGCACTTGATTGTAAACACGAAAAGTGACCGGAGTGGCTGTGTGAAGAATGAAAGAAGAGAGCTTGAGAGAGAGCCGTTCAAATCTGCCTTGTTGGGTTGTCATTTTCAGAAAGTTACAAATATTGTCAGATCCCCCCAATTCCGATGTCAGAAAGGTGTGGGGTGAGGGGGTTTCAGGTGCTTCAACAAGTGCTTTGTTCGAAGCACACTGACAACTTAAGTCCTCGGTCCCATGAGTGGAATGACAGGGTGATGTGTTTGATGTCGCCAGCTGTGTACCGAGAACTACGGTTGCAATTTTGCAGAGGCTTTATCCCCTAAGGGTAGTACATTGATTGACCTGCCACAATGGTGGTCACTCTAACCCTCCAACCGGGTAAGAAGAGGGCAACATATGCAGGTCTGGCATATAAGAATTATAGTCAGGTTAAACATTCTAATGATGGAAACACACCACAACATGATCATTCTGGACAGAACTACTTCTACTTCTCTTGAAATACAGCAAATTCTGTTTTTGCAGTTACTTACATGGGATATTTGTGTGTCTGTACTGTCTGCGTGTATCTTGTAGTCTACATTTTTGTAGCTGTCTACAGGAGCCACTACATTTGCTTGGTAACATTTGCTTTCCTTTGCTCGTCATGTTAAACTGTAGACCGGTTTGTGCATGATCAAACCTACACTGCGAAAAACAGATGCTACTTGAGCATTCAGTCTCTTATCTGCTGAGCTTGAGCATGTTATTCATACAAGTGGTCATTTCTTCTGACAGCAAAATTGTGCATCTCAAAAGGAGTGATCTACACCAAGCAACACTTAAGCTCTCTGGGCTGCATTCAAGCCCCCCACACTACTAGTAACTGCTTGATAGGTGTTCATAAGACTGACAACATCAAACTGTCACCATGCAGACTGTAAGGAAACAAGTATTAGACTTAATTTGTATTTCCCATAACCTCACTCATCCCATGGTGCGCTCACAAATAAATCTTTTGAGCATGTGAGATGGAGCCACATCCCCGAGTCCTCTGCTTCCAAAAGCTGAGCTCTCTGGGAAAATGAAGTGATAGCAGGTCCTCCAGTGCCCCCATCAGGATCTTTTCGGTACCTCCAGTCCACCTCTCTTCATCCCTTTCATCTTCAATATCTTATGCTCATCTCATTTGTTTCCTCCTTCTCCACCGCAACAACATTGTACTTTTTCTTCTCCCTCCCTCTCTTTGTTGTGCGACTCAGGAAAGCCCGGAGTGTTGCCGTTGGGGGGAAGCCATTAAGGAACAGCAAACAGACATGTCGGGTCTGCAAACACTGGTGTGCATACAGGTGGTGCAGAGCTAACAGACAGGAATCATTACACTGTTCCACTCATACCGCTGCTGTTCCACTGGGACTGAGCCTCCACACGCTCAGCATACGCACAGATGGGTGCACACACACACACTTCGCATCGCATATGGTGCACAGGTACGTGAAACACAAACATGTCAATGCATGCATACAGGTACACACAGGAAGTGAGTATCTGTCAGAGAGGATTATTATTATTGCTTTGTCTCGGCTGTAGTTCAGACAGGACTGTAGAGACAGGAAGAAACGGAAAAAAAGAGGGAGAAGACACAAAGTAAGGGGGGAAAAGCAAAGATAGCAAGCCAAGAGAAAGGCAGTGACAAACCTAAATCTCCACTTGTTATTGTACCTGAGGCCAGAGTGTCGGCGCGCTCTGCAGCCTGGCTAATGGTGCGACATTCACCAGCATATTTCACCGGACACATTTACATTTGCTACAGCTCTGACCTAGTCATAGCACATCTCTCCCTCATTTGTCCCCTACACGTGTGTGTGTGTGTGTGTGTGCAGCAAGAATAATGACTGCACTGGTCAGAGGCGTCCCCAATGGGTGGTCTTGTTCCGTCAAGGCTGAGAGAAAACGGGAGGGAGACAGGGAAAAGAGAAAGAGAGTAGGGCCAGAACGGGATGCCCTCTGTTGCTACCCGCCTCATCGCATTAGCCAATCAAATATCCATCTTGGCTGTCGCCTTCATGCTCCATGTAGACTATCAAAAACTAATCTGCTGCCATGTTTTTATCACCTGTCATGTCTCTGTCGCTTCCTTCCTTCATCATCCCTCGCTGCTGCTCAAAAGTATCATCTTTGGCTCACACGTTTCAGATCTGTGGCTGATTTACAAACCTGGGAAAAAATAGTGCTTTCACCTTTTTGGTAATTCAGCTGACTTACCCAGAGTGGGATATTAAACCCTCAAGCTCCTGTTTCCATGTACTGATGGGCCACACATTTCAGGAAACACCTGAATAAATGAGTGGAGAAACAGTGAATGAAGATGCTTCTATACACTGCATTAAGGGGGTCACTGAATGGTTTAATGAAAATGATGTGAATCATATGATGGCCTTCACAGTCACCAGATCTCAACCCAACTGAACACCAATGGGGATTGCCCAGTGACACAAGAAAAGGGAGGGCCGAAGGTTATTCAGTGGCAGGCCAGCAAATTTTGTCTTTACCATAATATTTTATTTTCAGGAATTCCTCTTTTGAAAGATGCTTGCCTACAAGATTACAGTCAGAGATAAAGTGCGGCTTGGCTCAAAGTCGTGTAAACGTCTGGAGAAATTCATAGGGTGCTTATTAACCCAACACTCGCTGACAAATACGTTACTCGCTATCTTGCGTTGACACGCTCAGTGAGAACTGGCAGAAATGGTGTTTGGAAGAAACGATTCGATCACTTCCAGTGAGCCTTCACCATAAAGGCCGGAATATACTTGAAACAAACTAGTTTGTACAATGTGTTGCTCTAACACGTCAAAACACGGCAAGTGTTTATGACAGTTTTCACCTCGCCTTTGAGTGTAGCCATTCTGAATAGCTACAGAGAGAATTATGGAGCATACTTTCTGACAGTCTCTCCTCAAAGGCATTCATGCCATTGCACTTGATTGTACACACAGAAAGTGACTGTGGGAAGAAAGAAAGAAGAGAGCTTGAGAGAGATGTTCAAATCCTACTTTCTCACCTTTGCACACCTGGCCAATCAATGCGTGGAACGGGTGTGCTTCTTGGGTTTCCATTTTCGGAAAACTACAAATATTGTCAGATCCCCCCAATTCCGATGTCAGAAAGGTGTGGGGTGAGGGGGTTTAAGGCGCTTCGACAAGCGCTTTGTTTGAAGCACACTGACAACTTAAGTCCTCGGTCCCATGAGTGGAATGACAGGGTGATGTGTTTGATGTCGCCAGCTGTGTACCGAGAACTACGGTTGCAATTTTGCAGAGGCTTTATCCCCTAAGGGTAGTACATTGACTTAGAGGGTGACCTGCCACGGTGATGGTCACTCCAACCCTCCATCCGGCTAAGAAGAGGGCAGTGAGCAACATATGCAGGTCTGGCATATAAGACATGCACATGTTCAAATGATCCAAGATTAGAGAAAAGTCCAAAAAAATGAAAATAGATGTGTTTTTTCTTTTTTCCTCTCCTATTAATCATCTCACGACCCCTCAGATTTATCTTGTGACCCCTTTGGAGGGGCCCGACACCTAAGTTGGGAACCACTGGGCCAAATTAGATAACTGGATATAAACAAGTTAAAACTAGCTCCACCTCAAGCGGCTACAACAGTAAAATGCTGCCCACACATTGATGCATCAGTATTAACAATCTAATAATGTCAGATATAATAATAAATCAGTCACAGGGGACATTTTTCTCCAGAAGGAGTACTTTCACTTCTGATATTTTAGGTATATTTTTTGATAATACTTCTGTACTTTTACATGAGTAGGATTTTTAATGTATGACTTACTTGTAAAGGAGTAATTCTACATTGTTGTATTGGTATTTTTACTTGAATAAAAAAAGTTCTGAATACTTCTTCCACCACTGCTATCAACAGATGAAATCCAATGCTGAACTATACCTGTAATTAACCCCATCTTTCAAGCATAAATCCAGCTTAATGCAGAAACCTGCTTTTCTTCTTTGGTTCACTCGTCTAGAAAATTCTTAACAAGCTGGTTTCTATTGAAAAGTTTAAATGTCTTAGTGCCCCGACAGATATCCGGCCCCCGTTGTTTTACTGATACAGTTAAAAGCAGCATTTCATTCTACACAGAAATATGCTTCTCATCAAGCGCTTGTTTTACAACACATTACAACACACAAGAGCACTGCGGTATGTCTCACAACACGTCCGCTGACGTCTTCCTTCTCATGACACAAAAAAAAAAGTTGCATACGGAGGATTTAGTCATCGCTCTTATTATTGAAAAGAAAAAAGGCACAACACTTTGACGTCTGACAGCTTTGGAGTTCCATTAAGAATTCTTCTAAATTTACAGTGAGAGCAAACCGCCACAGCTTGCTGCCCACAGAAACAAGGCAATCACTCACCTCAGCACCTCTACACAGCCAGACAGCATTTTACACACACACACACACACACACACACACACACACACACACACACACACACACACACACACACACACACACACACACACAGAGAGAGAGAGATAGACAGCCAGGGGAGAGTGCACATGATAGTGCTGATGATTTCTTGTTGCTGACAGTTGGCTTCTCCTCTAAGTCCCGTGTGTGTATGCATGTGTGTATATGCATTTGTGAGTGAGTGTGTGTGTGTGTGTGTGTGTGTGGGTGGATGAGAATCCGTCATGGAAAAGGTTACGTCTGGTACCAGTGCAAACAAGAGTTGCAGGATCTGGCCGCAAACCACCAGCCAATCTAGCATACACTTCACCTTTGAGACACATACATATTAAGGAGAAATACACACACATATGGCCCCCCACACACACACACGCACACACAAGTACCAACACACCGATCCACACGCAGAAAGAGAAACACGTGGTTGTGAAAACACACACACACACAAATGGAAACACGTGATTTCTCCCCTTCCAGCATAACACACTACTTCCTGCGCATCATGCATTCACAGCAGCATGTGTTGGGGTTGACATACTACATTCCTTTTGGGGTGCTTAAAGGACTTTGCTATTAAGTGCTGATGACATTCAGAAATACTGGATGTTCTTTGGTTTCTAATCTCTTCCTCTGCACTCCCTGAAGGAGCGCGTGGGTCATTAAAAGTCAGGGCATATGGCACGACGCCTGCAGGAGATGTGGAAGGACCCCCATCTCATCGTCAGCGATACGTTTCTGTATTTGTGACTCAGAGAAGCTTCAGGAGACAGGAAGGGAAAAGAGGAACCTGAAAGGGAGAAAAAGATGAAGGCAAACAGAGAAAGACAATGAGAAAGTGAGTGAAATTGAGATGCGAAAGACAACAGTTTCAGAATGAAACAAGTATCGCTTTTCAATCGCAAATAGAAACCAGAAAAGCACACAAAGCCAATAAATCTCCGGCTGTCTCTGGAGAGTTTGGCTGATGTCTCCCAGGCACGCATGAATATTAAATGCCCTCTTGTAAATCAAACAGTGGTGTGTTAGTGAGCACTGAAACAGAATTAGGTGGGAAAGGGCAGATAATAAATTGACTCTATTTTCACGGCAGATGACGAAAAGCTTCTTCCCACGCGAAAAGATACAGCAAGAGTACAACATGGTAAAGTGTTGGCGAGGCCTAATGGCTTCGATTTTTCTCCTTTGTCTCCTCCTACACATATACGTGTACACACACATACAAACGAACACACACTGTCAATAAGGGGTAATAATGATAATAAGGAGAGTTATAGTGCTGGTTTGATCTCATCCTTTCACACACACACACACACACACATTAATTCTCAACATTGCACTCTGCTGGCATGTGGTTACACGCTGTAAAAGAGTACGCACACTTGAGTGCACTTGAGTTTGGGTGTGTGTGTCGATGGTTTGACATTCACTGCAGAGGGGCAGCAGAAACAGGCAGGAAACGGAAAAGATGGACACAAAGTATGGTTTTTGTGCATTTCTGCATGATCGTGTGGTTCTCTTTTCAGATGCAGCCTTGGATTGCAATGCAATGGGCAGGCAGAGAAGAGAAAGCAACAAGGACGTGAAGAGAGGGGGGAGGGAGAGGTGATACAGGTGATAGAAAATCAACCAGCTCTCACACTGAGACAATCAATAAGCTCTCTTCTCAGTCTATTTCCTATGGGCTGGTCTGGATAATAGCATTGTGCCAAAGCCGCCTCTGTGTAGCCTGGGAATAGGTTCAGGGTGATGTGATAGTAAAGTATGAAGCCAGCACTGCTATGGGACTCACACTAATTGTTACTTTTGTCATAAAGAGGGCAGAAGAATCTCTGGGAGAGGTGTTGTGGAGACACTTACAATGTCAGGGGAGTTTAGGTACAGGCAGATGAGAAAAAAAGGTGCGATTACTCATGCAGTTTGTTTTTCTTTGGTTTGAAAAATCACTTTGTGATAGGGCTGGGCGATACGGCTTGTCAATAATATCTGTATTTTTAGGCTATGCCGATGTACAATATATATCTCGATATACCCATTTTCTCTAAAATACCAAAAATTAACATACCTAAATTCTCAAATAGTGCAAACATATGATGATCTTGTAGAATATGATGTGTTGCTGTAGATTAAACTACCAAACAGTATATAAAGCGTTTTAAAGTAGCTCAGCCTTAAACATCTACAGCAGTAAAATGCAACATACACATTAATGTAGCAGTAATATAAATCCAGAAACATCACATATAGCCTAATAATAAAACACTGACAGGGACCATTTTACTGCACAATGAGTACTTGCAGAACTTGTAGTGGAGTATTTTCACAGTGGGGTTGGTATTAGTACTTTTGCTTAAATAATGGATCTGAATACTTTTTCCACCTCTGGTTAGCACACCCACAGCCTAACTGCACATGTGCGTTACCGGCCAAGCGGTGTTGTTGTGAAAGTGAGCCTTTCCCTTACGTTACTTTAGTCAGCCATAAAGTGTGTAGCTTAGGTTGCAGTGCAATAGTTACAGGACGGCTGTGTGTTGTGTTTGCTGTGTTCCCTGTTTATGTAACGGTGCTATGGCGTCGTCTTGTGCTGTATACAGCAGAGTTGGCCCAGACTGTGAACAGCTAGCTACTTAGCAGCTTTGAATAAGGCTAAAGTCACAAAGTTAAAATGGCCTAGAACCGGAGGTCTCCCACATCATCACTCATAAAGTTAACTTAGCTGTTAACTAGCTAAGCTAGCTGTTCACAGTCTGGACCAACTACTACTGCAACCTGAGCATAATCATTTGACATTTGTAATAATGAAAATTACTAAATTAAAGCTGCACTAATCAATATTTCTATATTAAGAATGGGTCAAAATGACTATGTATGTGAAAAAAAGATGTCTCAGTGACAAATCTCAGTGAGAATTAGCACAGATTCTGCAGTTCCTCTTAGCTCTTTGGAGCGTTAGCATCTTCTAGCTCATTGTTTTGGTTAGACAGCCCACAAACTTGACTGTTTTGGTTCCATTTCACCGCTCTGAGGCAGCTGTTTTCAAAGAAAAGGCTCTGATAAACCCACTGTACACTACCTACCCGGCCCAAACAGCAGACAAAGTTAGCAGCTAGCTGGTGAACGTAGTGGAGCATTTAGTAGCTGTAGAGCCAGATATTTCTCTCAAGAAATGGTGGTAACCAACAGAGCTAAAAAGGAGAGTTAATATTGGACTTTTATTCATCAGGTGGCCAGAAACATGACTCCAAAATGAATGTTAATGTTGCTCTGTGTCTGCTGAATGTGTAAATAGGCAACTGTTTGCTAGCACGTATGCCATACCAGCTTTATGAGGTTCCGCTGTCCCCAAGTGGACAAAAAAATTAGTTAATACTGCTTAGATATTACAATCTGCAGCATTACTTTGCTCAACAATATGTTGTGTTGTTGACTCTATTCTGTCTGATACAGAGCCCCCTAAAGGTCACAGCAAGACATTTTTTTGAGGAATACTTTTGCATTCCCTCTCAATATGTTTTACGTTACCTCGCAATACTTTTCTTCTTCTACAGCATTCCTGCTGTATCTCTGTGGTTCACTGTTGTCTGCTCTTTCTATGACAGAACCACAGGCTCTCTCTCTCCTCCTCTCCCTCTCCATCTGTATGCATTTTTATCCCATTACTGCATGTTACTAACTCGACATCTTCTCTCTCCTGTAGTTTTGTGCTTTCTCGTTTCTCTCCTCTCTCCTTCTGTCGCTTTCAGCAGGTATTTCTGCCTTCGGAGCTGCAGAGTCTGGATCTGTGGTTGTGGGCCACTTGCTGCCCCCTGTTCCTGCTCGACAACTGCTACTACAGTTGTTGTTACTGGCTCTGTTACTAATACTGACATTATTTTTCCTATAGCTGTCATTCCTATTATTATTAATATTAATGTTACCACTACCATTACATTATTACTATTTAAAAAATTCTAGGTGGTATTTGCATTGTGCTCCCCTCTCTCCCACCCCCCACACTCCCCTCCCCCAAACCCTCTCTCTCTCTCTCTCTCTCTCTCGCTCTATCTCTTCAAACCTCTCTTTCTCTCTCAAAACCTAACACGGCACTGGCAGATGGCCGCCCACCATTGAGTCTGGTTCTGTCCAAGGTTTCTGCCTGTTAAAAGGAAGTTTTTTTCTTGCCACTGTCGCCAAATGCTTGCTCATGGTTGGATTTGTTGGGTCACTGTAATTAATATTATAAAGAGTACGGTCTAGACCTGCTCTATAGGAAAAGTGCAATGAGATATTGAATTGTTATGAATTGGTGCTATATACATAAAATTGAACTGAATTGAATTTCAGACTCCTTCTTGTTTGTTGCTTTTTTTGACTCATACAAATACAGCACATTAGCTTTATGAGGTAGATTCAACTGCACATTCCGCCTCTGGAGACGTCTCCTCTTCAACAGTGAAACCCTCTGGGGTCCAATACAGTACAGAGCACAGTAACTGTTCACGAGTGAAACCGACAGGATCCTGCTGATTACCGCACTGCTTTCTTCTGGAGAGACCTCTTGATCTAAGAATTCATTTAAGTTTACTTTCACTAATTACATAACCATGCATGCCTATTGAGCAGTAGTACTATCTCAGCATACTTAATGCCCAGTTCAAAGTAAAATTCAATGAGCTGATCCATACTGGGAGCTGGGAGCAGCTGAGCGGAAATAGACATATGGCTCCGAAGGAATGGAAGAAGAAAAGTATTGCGAGGTCACACAAAAGTAGTCCTCAAAAATATTCTCGCTGTGACCTTCAGGGTGCTTCGTAGTCTGAACTGGGAGGGTGATTATTATTTTTAATTTTTTTTAAACAATGTAATATTGTAGTTATTTTTAGCTGCCTTTAATGAACACCTTTTTAGCCCAAGACCGTCAGTGGCTAAATGTCACCAGCTTGATGCCAGTCGAGGTGGGCTGGAGTGGTTGTTATAGGTAAAAAAAATGTTACGATGTTATGTACAAGTGCACACCGCGGGAAAAGTTATGTTGGAGCTGTAGCTTTTTAAATGCTACCAAATCAATTGTTGTTTAACTCTGCTAAAATCATGAAAGGTTTAAATTCTAATAGCAAGTGCTACAGTAGATAGCTGTTTCTTAGAATATAGACATTAAACTCAAGGAACAAGTGTCATTTTTTCAGAAAGACAGATGAAAGAAACCCTCAATGAGAGATGCACTTTGTTAGAGAAGCTAATGTAACAGTTGCCAGCAAGGTAGTGATGCTAGGACTTTGGCTCTCCATACAGCTCTCTTTCGTATGTGACGGTTTTGGTTTTTTTTAAACTCTTTTTTTCCCCCCCTCTATTACTCTGTTAATGCAACAGCTCCTTTTCAGCCAGGGGATGATTAAAATCTCATCTTATAGTTTCCATGCATCATGCGCCTGCCTGTCCCTCTGAATCTCCACCAGGAGCAGGAAATAAAACCCAGTGTGACACATGGGGGATGACGAGGGTGGAATTTCCACTCCGGTGCAGGTGAACCCAACGATTCATTAAAAAGAACGAGCAAGTCAGCAGGAGTACTAAGGCGAGGAGGGATACTTGGGCAGGTTGGGGGGGCAGGTGGGGGGGGGGTGGGGGGGTGAAGACAAGGATTGCAAAGCAGAGTGTAGGTTTCCATCCATATGGTCAGCCAGTTGGTTGGTGGTCCAATAGTCAGGTCTCAGTGATCCCGAGCTTCACCACGCATGACCGCCAAATCATCACACTCTCAACCTGAACGAACACTCTCTGAAAAGGGAGATGCGAACATTGTAGAGTGTGAATGAGTGTGTGTGGTGTTGGGCAGGTACGCCAGATGTCCACTTTCCACTCTTGTGGCCATTGTCACTAACATGCTCCGGTATCACGGGAGGGGATGGAGGCCAAATGGCAGACACAGAAACTAGTGTGTCTGGGGCTGGCCGTGGAGACTGAGAGGGGGCCGGCTGCATCCGCCTGGCAAGTGACCCAGGTAAACACCTCACATCGCAGCAACCCCGAAATATTTCACAACATTTGAGAAGGCCAAACAGGAGTCAAACTCAATTGCTTGCTTCATATTTACTGTACAGATATGAGTGGTATTGATCTTCTCATCTATCGGCAACAAAGCGAATAATATCTCCCAAGATGCCGAACTATTGCTTTAATCTTAGGGTTAGGTTTTACAATCTGTAAAGATGCAGCAAATAGGTCAGTGATTTGTTGTTGAAAAGCTAGTCTCCTGATAAATGAGGGTCAGTAGTGGATTATTCAAATATGGTTATCATCATACTGTAACTGATTTCTTAGAAGCCCTAATTGTCTTCTTTTAGTACCAGAAAATTATAGAAACTCCCACGCACTATGTTTATTAAAATAATGATAGTGAAATAACGTTGCCCAGCAACAAATACAACTCCAGACATTAAGATGGTGAAATCCTAATTATTGGATGGCTTACAAAGGGCCAAGACTTCTCATTGTAATGAGACTAAACAGAATAACAGAAAAAGAATAACAAACAGAAGAATTCAGAGTATCATCAGCATTGTTTTCTGCTATGAAATGCACATATTCTCGCTTCCTTGATTGTGACTAATAGTATTTTGACAGAGCACCCAGCTGGTGTATAGGCAGTATGGGGTAGCACATCTGCTATCCTTCTCAACTTCAGCCTGACCTCTCTGAGGGAAGCTGACACACACACACACACACACACACAAAAACACACACATCGCAGGAGGCCGCCATCCCACGCAGGGTAGCTGAGTGAGCGAGCTAACAGCCTGTGACCACGCTGTAATTATGAGCCGTTTTCTAATTATGAAGCACTTCGGTGGTTCTGCCTCGACCACTGAAACTTTCATCTTATTTTTTAATTTTTTTTTTATAGCCTGCAGTACCAATGACAAAAACTAAGGATGATGGGAAAGGAGAGAAAATTGGTGGGGGGGGGACTACTACTCCTAGGTTCAGAAATGAGAGAAAGAAAAGAAAAAAGAAAGAAAAAGTACAAACCGTGGGCAGAGTAAAGAGTTAGCAAAAGACAGTAAGAGACAGAACCAGCCGTCCCTCAGCTGCAGTCTTCCCAGCAGGTTTTTCCACTGAGAAAAGTGTCAGTGAGCTGCCTGTAAAACAGAATCATTACACCCTTAACCCCCGATCTATCTTCATTTGACCGTGCTGTAAGAAACTATCAGTAAAGAAGCCATGGAGCTTCTTGAAGTTGACTGTGGAAATGGGGTGGAGCGAGGCCTAGGACCACTAAACATCCCCCACCCACAAGCTCGAGTCTGGGCATGGCCAAGAGTGAAGGCAACCTCTCTCTTTCACCCTCTCTCTCCCTTCTGTGGATCTGTGGTTGGGTGCAACAATGAGAGGTGACTTGTGGCCGATTGTGATTTATGTGGTGGTGGGTTCGGGTGTGTGGGACATGGGCCGGTGGAGGGGAGAAGATGGATCCGAGGCGTGACCGAAGGAGACAATCTGATTACAGCCTTCTACCTCCTTTCATCTTCATCTTCAACACTCGCTGGTTCACTCGCTCTTTCACCCACGTCATGTCGCTATGGTAACCTGAAACCTGGTAAAGAAGCCAAGTGCCCGGAAGGACCTGATGGCCATGGCAGAGATGGACACCTGCTGAAGGTGTGTTTATGTAGAATCCTGTCCTCAGCACAAGTAAACTTTCATTTAGAGAGAAAAAAATTAAAAACAGATCAATACAGAAGGAGGAACAGAGACAGAGAGGAAAGTCATAGTCATCAAAGTTTTGATTGGATCACTGTGGAGACACGTCACTAGTCTAAACCATAAACAATTCCCAAAAGAAGAGCCAGTGACTATCCAATCACTTAGTTGTCTCACTTGCGACAACTATGAGACAACCATGGGATTGGATAGTTTTTAGTATTTACACAACTGACCGTTTCATTGCTTTCATCTTTTATTCTTTACTGATTCTTTTAACTCTTTTTACTTTTACAGAGTTGATCTGCTTTCAGTGGTCACATTTCAAGTGACACCTGAACTCTTTTGAACTTTTAATGTTAATACACAATTTACTCCTGCACTGCTTTCAGTGCTTACACTTCGGCAGACACTTCAACTGACATCTTGTTTGAGTTTATACACTTGAAGTGGCATTCATTTCTTTTAGGACATCCACTTCAACTGACCCTTTCGACACAATTTACACTTCAAGTGATTTCAATTTCACTCAACACTTCCACTTGACACTTCAGCTTCTTTCAGTATTATGTAGAATCCTGTCCTCACAAGGAAACTTCCATTTAGAGAGAAACAAATGAAAGACAGATGGAGACCGATGAAGAAAACCGAGACTTGGGAGTCTGAATTTTTCAGTTTAGACACTTGAACTGGCATTATTTTCTTAATACTTGCACTGACCCTTTCAGCTCATTTATCACTTACACTCAGTGCTTGAACTTCAGCTGAATCTTCAGCTGCTTTCAGCACTGTTACGTCAACTTCACACTTAAATTAACACTTCACCTCCTTTCAGTATTCCATTTCAGATGTTTCTACTGCAATTTTTCAGCAGTGAGCACACATGAATTAGCTTTAAAAAACGTTGCCTTTTCTAGTTAAACTTAATTTTCTGAAGGTGGTCAGGCCAAGCTGAATAATTTTGACAGTAGAAACGTCCAGACTTGTTTACAGCTGTTACGATGATGTCAGGTTTAATATTTAGATCCAAATACATTTTAAAACCACTCTGTGCTGCATTTGAAAGATCTGGAGATTTTTAAACAAGAAACTAACTGCAAGCTGCAGCATGCATGAGTTTATAATTCCCACTTTTATTCAGATAAATGTATAAATCCATGAACCAGTCGGCAGATCTCATACATCACTGCCACTACATGCAATTGTAAGGATTGTACATGCACACACACATGGCTGCACATGATCATAAACTGAAAAAGCCCTGCTATGTTCTAAGACTGTCACCAAGTGGTGAGATGAGGTAATGGTGATGCAACTTTCCTCATTTCTGCACTGATTTTTGAATTTCAAGAAGATTTTAATTTAAGATAATGAAAATGATACTGTACAAGTTAAGACTTATTTTCATGTCAGAATGCACAGTCCTGCTTTAGCTCTGCATAATCTGAGGTGATGTGAGAGTAGGAGGAGGAATGAGTGGGAGAGAAGGATGGATTTAGCAGGAGAAAAACAGGTGATAAAGCACTGGAAAGTTAAGAAAAATAATCTAAAGCTCAAACGCTAGCAGTGACTTCCTAATATACATATTTACATTGGCACAGACAAATGCTGACTACCTAACACAGCCATAATGACAAAGGTAAGCAGTTCTAAGTGAGCAGCCTACTCTTCACTAAATCACAATAGACATAAATATGAGGAGTTGATTGTTTCATCTGCTGCCCAGAGGGAGTAGTGAAATGTTGGTCTTCACTGGATTAGATCATTTATCACTATCATCAGTGCAGTGTGTATTACACTGCTGCAGAGAGATGTGAAAATAGCTGACCGCAGTGTGCAATCTATTCCTGACTAAGGCTTCGTAAGACACACAAGAGCAAAAACCCTGCTTAAAAAAGCTGGATGTAGCAGTTTTAACATCAATAAATCATCATCGCTATAATTTGAGACATTACAGGCACTTTTAAAATGAAAGCTACAAAGTGATTCACATTCAAGGAGGGTGAAAGAATGACAAAGGTGAGATTTAAATAGAATGAATGAAACAGAATGATCTGTAAGGTAAAGAATTTGTCACAGGGAAAAAAAAAGAGCACATGCAGAGCGGGGAAAGAAAATAGAAATTAAAATGACGGCCCTGTATGAGGATATGAAGTTTCACATAGGGTCATCTGAAATGAAATGCAAGATAGTTCAGGGCCACATTAAGAATTAAAAAAAATAGATTTTACAAATGGGGGAAAAAGCAGTCAAGAGATGCTAAAATAGTAGACACATATGGCTCTGTCTCTTAGTTTGGGTAAAAGCCTTTCTATAAAGTGGAGAAGCATGACTAAAAAAGTTATTTGTTATGATGATGACAATCAAGTCTTTTGTCCAAAAGGACAGAACTAATATGTTTATGGAGCACACAAAGGGCAGGTTGAACTGAATGGAAAAACACTTCACATCACTTGCACAGACATCTAAAGGACATGTCATGTTTTGTTATGCCATGACTCAGGGGGAAGCATGTACATGTAACTAGAGTAGAAAGTAATATTATCAACACTGTCAACAGTTTTTCGTTGCAAGGCTTGAACACAGGCTCTGTTAAAAGATCCAGGGACATACTGAGAAGACAGAGATGTTGAAACTGTTCAGAGAAATTAAGTGGGTGTGAAAATAACAGGTTGAGAGATTATCTCTTGTGAATATGTCTCATATAAAATTCTTGAGGGAGAAAGGTCTAAATTGATTCAAAGCTACTAAGAAATTAGATTAAACTTTATTGTCATTGCACACAGTACCAATACAACAAAATACAGTAAAGTCTTCTGGAGAATGTGGGCAGTGATCACAGATATTTCAGGACGTAGACAACGAAATTCCTGACCTGACTATTTACTCCATATGTAAAGCATTTTCTTCAGCTTTTGACAACATGGACACCACAGGGAGCAAGACTGGAATTGGTCAGTGGTATTAAGTTGTTGTTGTTGCTGCGAGATTATTTTACAGTAATTATGATTAAAAGTTCCACCTCCACTCAAAAATGTGCAGATTTTGAGATTAGCAGGCTGTTTTAAGTTTCTCTGTGCTTACCTTAAATCTGAGTTAAGACGTGTATGTATGAGCAGGATTTTGAGACATCACAACTAGTGTGGAAGCCAATCACCGTCCAATATGCAATTTACACCATTGTGAAGTAGAAACTTGAAACCTCCAGTGCACGTACACTGAAAATGGACTTTTAGTGAAGTAGGAGAAGCAGTTAAACTTTTGAAATGAACAATATTTGCATATTCATAGATTCTCGATTTTTAATGAGAAGCAGATGTGATTTTAATCATTTTACCTTAGACAAATTATTAAAAGCAGAATATTTTTAGGTCTTGAATCTTGTCTGGAGGGGATCTTTAACTTTATTTGGACTGTCCATGGTTAAGTCAGTGTCGGAATTTACTCAGCATCAATTTGTTGATGTATTAAACTTGAGATTCATTATAGGAAAGGATAGCATAGCTGCTAACAGTAGCTAGTGATAGGATATTGAGAGTTAGCAACGATGAATAATGCAGCACAGAGGATACAAAGCCGGAAAAGTCACATTGATCTCATGTGGCTCAGGAGAAGCTATTGTTGGTGGAAGAGGGTTCTTATTGATGTTAATGAGATATGAGTTAGGTCTGTTACTGATAATAGTTGATATGTAGTGGGAAATTTAATTAGCGAATGGACTCTACCATTTCTGTCTCCTACTAGAGCTCAGAACAAGTTCCATGTTACACACTTCATGTTCTGTTGGATCTTGTCTTTTCCAAGCTATCGAAATTAATTTGTCAAAGATTCACAGAACTTCCAACACACTGCCCATATCCCCCCTCACAGTGATAGACAAGTACACAGGCAAACATGTGGATAGACAGACTGATAAACATCCAGACAAGCAACGCTTCTGCTCATTACCCTCCGGCCTCAGCAGAGGAGTATGAATCTGCCGTGGACTCAATTACTTCCACCTTCCTTCCTTCCTTTGGATGTGACATGAATAACCACATTATGATTACCTCTAGCTCTGTGAGGCAAGTCCACTCAAAAGACTTTGTGTAATTAAAATCAAGACAGCGAAAAAGCTCGGGAAATAACTTGGAGTGCCAGGACGGAAGGAAGAAAATGAGATGGGAGAAGAAGTGAGGCAGGGTGTGGGGAGCCTCTGTGATCTGGTTTGATCACTTTGAAAGAAGAGAGAGAAAGCTAAGATGGACAGTGCGGGATGGAAACTTAAAGATGCACTGTGCCTTTTATCCCAAATGACAGCAAATAACAGTGACAAATAACTTCAAATTGGCACTTTAATACTCAAAAACCACGTAATGCAGTCAGTAAACCGCACAGAGCTGGCTCATGTTCACCAACTCGCTGAGTTTCTTTCAAAAACCTCTATTGCTATTTAGGACTTTGATTCCCAGTACCATGCAAGTCTCCACACACTTCTCTTACCTGACTGAAAGGGATTTAAATACATGTGGGGATTCATGTTACCTGTGCTAGTTTTGCCTTTTTTGATCCCCTCCCTGAAATTTTCTATTTCACTCTCAATTTGATGCATCACCTGCTGTGCAGAGAGTGGATTTTCTGCCTGTAGCTATACCCAACACTGGAACTGAATTAAGGCAAATAGAGGACGTAATTAGTGGGAGTGAGATGTTCTTTGTTGCAGCTTTGTGATTTAGATGTGTAAACTGCCATTTGCTCACAACAAATGTCTTCTGTAACTTGAATGGGACATAAAAATGGGCAAACAGAACACATACAATGAAAGAATACATAATTTGCTTGAAATACAAATTACACTACAGTACCACTGTCATTAACTTTGAACAAAAAACAAATCCAGACATTAAATTGCCTGGAGTAATTTGCTTTTATCAGCTCAAACAAAAACACAAATCAAGAAAGATTTCACAGCTTCATAAGCAACAAGTAGATGTAAAACCAAATGGCAGTCTCACAAAGAGAATAAAAACCGATAGTGAGTCTCAGCGCAGCAGCACACCACCGCTGTCTTGTGTCAGAGAAAGAAGGAAACCAAGCGCCTGGCACAGGTGTTCTTTTATAGCCATCATCAGGCTTTGTTAGTTCAAACTGGCCAATAGAAACAAAGATACTGAATTAGCTCATGAGAGGAAACAGGTGTGGTGCTTCTCCTGCTCTGAAAAAGATTTGCCATGTGCTTGTTCTTCCTAAAAGATATTTAGAAAAAAAAAGGTGGGACTCATCTCGCAACTTTTTAAAAAAACTATGTATGACACATATGACCAGCAGTGAGTTCTCAACATCCCAGGTGAGACTGGTCATCATTTGTTACATTGAGGGAAAGAAAATTCATTACAACTACACGTGTTGACACTAGCCATCTACATCATGTCACACACACACACACACACACACACACACACACACATACACATACACACACGCACATCCTCCCTCATGTGTCGTCCCTCTGGAGGACAGCTGAAATGAAGGTGCCAACAACCGGCAGCTTACATCAGCCTTTCCCATGTTTTTCTGGTGACAAGCAGTGGCACACTGTATTTCAAATACACACACACACACACACACACACACACAGACACACACACACAGACAGATTCCCTGTCAGATAACCATGACCTTAGATGTAATGTGCAGACAGATGCTCTTCTCTTCACTTGTTCTCTCCGAAGCATTTGCTGCTCCTTTAGAGAGACTAGAGATGTGAAAGCAACTGCTGTTTATTGGCAGATATTGAAGCTATGTGTGTGGCCCTCATCTTTGCCAAGGACACACTTGTTATTAGTGATCAGAACAGTCCACTCTCCAAACAACCTGCCAGTCTCTTGCAACTCCTTTCTTATTCATTGAACAGATTTATTTATGTCTCAAAAATCCAGGCAGCGCTGCTAATTATCTTCGGGGTTGGTTTTTCTGTCCAGCGCTCAGCTCACCGAAACATTAATGCAAGTTGAAGTCCACCCTTTGATGGCCTTAACAAATCTGCCTCAAAGAGGCAAACATGCTTCAACAGTCAGCAAGACAAGAGAATAACAATTAGAACATGCCATTTAAAAACTCAAACAGCAGAGATACAAAGCGGCGGCCGTGTCCCTTCATTTGTTGAACGCTGGGTCGTGACACTGTTCAGTTATCAGCGGGAGTTATCTGCTTGATGCTTTCCCTCCCTCATCTTAAACATCTGCCAGTCACACACACACACACACACACACACACACACACACACACACACCATACCCTCGGTTCACTCCTCAGATGTGTGCCAAATAAACATCATTAAGAGCAGGCGGTGGTTGCCCCCATGCGACACCCACCATGCGTGTCAAGTAAACACCACAACAGCTCATTAGCATCCAAAGTCATCAAATTACAGTGTGTGTGTGTGTGTGTGTGTGTGTGTGTGTGTGTGTGTGTGTGTGTGTGCAGGCATGTGTACCTGTACTTACAGTGCAGGAGTAGGGGTACAGTAAGAAGAAATATGTGCATGTGTGTGTATATGTGTGTGTATACTCACTCGACTTCATGCATGAGCGCCTGCATGTATGTGGCTTCAAGCAATGGGGGAAAACAGTTCATTGTGCAATAAGCAAACTTCTGTTCAAATATTCATGAGCGGCCTCCTCAGTGGGGTGCAGCAGGTTGAGTCAGGTCGAGCTCATTTAAACAGCAGACTGAGCTAAAATGGGAGCAGGAGCTCTGGAGAGTGGCGGTTAGATGAGGTCAGTGGTTTGAAACCTTTGCAGCAGTAACGCAAATTTTGAACTAAAATTTGAAGGTTTGCTTGATTGAAAAAACTTCCAAAAAGCCTTAAAAGCCTTGGATATGTCTGGTAGAGCATATTTAATTTGCCACTAAAGAGATCTAAAAATAAGGATGGTGTTATTCATTCATTTTCTTGTTGGCAACAACTCCAATTAAAAGACCAAACCCAACAATGTGTCCTTCTTTTGATATTCTCCAACTTCCCTACCCTGACTGTAGCACTCAGCTTCATGCCCATTCGTTCCTATTGACGATGTAAATAAATAAGAACAGGTCACAAATATATACTTTCATTTATAAAAAGGCTCAGTAATTTCCTAAAACAGCTGGACACGGTCTATTCCAGGGTACTGGAGAGGAGAATTCGTCCGATAGTCGAACCTCGGATTCAGGAGGAGCAGAGTGGTTTTCGTCCCGGTCGTGGAACACTGGACCAGCTCTATACTCTCCATCGGGTGCTCGAGGGTTCATGGGAGTTTGCCCAACCAGTCCACATGTGCTTTGTGGATCTGGAGAAGGCATTCGACCGTGTGCCCCGGGGCGCTTTGTGGGGAGTGCTCTGGGAGTATGGGGTCCGGGGCCCTTTGCTAAGGGCTGTCCGGTCCCTGTATAACCGGAGCAGGAGCTGTGTTCGCATTGCCGGCAGTAAGTCAGACCTGTTCCCGGTGCATGTTGGACTCCGCCAGGGCTGCCCTTTGTCACCGGTTCTGTTCATAATTTATATGGACAGAATTTCTAGGCGCAGTCAGGGGCCGGAGGGTGTCCGGTTTGGGAACCACAGGATCTCATCTCTGCTGTTTGCAGATGATGTCGTTCTGATGGCTTCTTCAAACCAGGACCTGCAGCATGCACTGGGACGGTTTGCAGCCGAGTGTGAAGCAGCTGGGATGAGAATCAGCTCTTCCAAATCTGAGGCCATGGTTCTTGACCGGAAAAAGGTGGTTTGCTCTCTTCGCGTGGGTGGGGAGTCCTTGCCCCAAGTGGAGGAGTTTAAGTATCTCGGGGTCTTGTTCACGAGTGAGGGACGGATGGAGCGTGAGATTGACAGGCGGATCGGTGCAGCGTCTGCAGTGATGCGGGCGCTGTATCGGACCGTTGTGGTAAAGAAGGAGCTGAGTCGAAAGACAAAGCTCTCGATTTATCGGTCAATCCACGCTCCTGCCCTCACCTATGGTCATGAGCTTTGGGTAGTGACCGAAAGGACAAGATCGCGGATACAAGCGGCCGAAATGGGCTTCCTCCGCCGAGTGGCTGGGCGCTCCCTTAGAGATAGGGTGAGGAGCTCAGTCACACGGGGAGCTCGAGTAGAGCCGCTGCTCCTCCACGCCGAGAGGAGCCAGCTGAGGTGGCTAGGGCATCTGATCCGGATGCCTCCTGGACGCCCCTCGGGAGGTGTTCTGGGCATGTCCCACCGGGAGGCGGCCCCGGGGAAGACCCAGGACACGCTGGAGGGACTATGTCTCTCGGCTGGCCTGGGAACGCCTCGGGATCCCCCCGGAGGAGCTGGAGGAAGTGTCTGGGGCGAAGGAAGTCTGGGAGTCCCTGCTTAGACTGCTGCCCCCGCGACCCGGCCCCGGATAAGCGGAAGAAGATGGATGGATGGATGGAGCTGGACACTGTAATTTTTATCAAACACTACACAAACAGGAGTAAAAAGTGTATTTGTCAAGGACTACTTTCAGCGGCGTATTAATACACATTTGGTGTGTCAGTTCCAAAGCAATATCTAAAGTTGTATAAAGTTTGACAACATAAGCTAATAGCAATGAAGCATTTTATTGGTTTTGAATTCAATGTTTCATTTGTAAGAGGAAGACTGCGTTATTTCTTCTTTGATAAGTTACGTTAAATGAATGAATAAAATGTTGTCAGGTCAAGTGAGAAAAATCCTCCTACATGCAATAATACCATGGCTAACGGCCAAAAATGGAGTTAAAAATAGAAAAATCCAACACATTAAAAAATATTAGGGAGAGTATATGCAGTATAGTTATATAGTGTGTCAGCAGCCAGATGAGTGTGAAACAAGATTTACCAGACAAAAGCCAAACACAGTTTAACATAACAGCTGAGCAGAGCAAACAAAAAGGGCCTCGTTAAAACAAATTCAGAGACGAGTTGCAGCAAGAATTCAGAAGTGCAAAACAAGCCACTGCATAACCTTTTCAAATATTAGGGGTTGATTGCGTGAGACTTCAGCATGAGCTTGACTTACTGATCCTAGATACATTTTAAATGTATTTTGCAGCATAAACTACAGTCCTACCACTGTTGGATCAAATACTTTAAGCCACCACAGGGCTATAGGTAGCAACAGCAGAGGTAGCAGCACAGCACACAGACTCTCCCTCCTCCACTTTCACAGTCTTCATTATACAGCAAACAGCTGGAGGCCTCGGGGAAGGTCGTGAGTGTTTGTGTGTGTGTGTGTGTGTGTGTGTGTGTGTGTGTGTGTGTGTGTGTGTGTGTGTGTGTGTGTGTGTGTGTCCTGAGGGAAGGTTTTGGATCTAATTGGCACCAGCATGTCAAATGTTCACGTGAACCAAGCTGGCACCCCTGTACGTCAAAACTCCTCGTTCCCAACAAATGGAGCGGCGCATGAATGCGAATAAGTCTGCCGACCCCTGAGTGACTTTTAGCATCCCAGCGCTGCAGGCAATGAGGGCTGGAGGGATATAAAATCAGTTTATTAAAATGGACATACAAAAAATACTCTGGCTGGTACATAAACTAAAATGACTGCTGGGAGGTCGGCAAACATCTACATCCCAATAAAGTGATGATTTTCTGGTGAAGGTGAAGCCACATTTATCTCTCATTGTTACTTACATTTCATATATATATAAGCATATATATCTGCCTCTCCATGCTGTGTCAATGTTTATACAAATTCTACTGGAGCAATACTATATGATAAAGCTTCCCTACAGTCCCTACACTATGTGTTCCACAGAGTCCATGATCTGATTACACTTTGAAACACCTCGCTGTTTAAATTTAGATATTAATGAGGAGAATAAACGATTTTCTTGAAACTGCTATAACTCCTTAATAAGTTAAGATGCAGAGCGCCCATTAATACTGGCCATTATGTGGAGACAAGTATGCTGACATAGAATTATTTGCTAATGAATGCGAATTAGCTTAATTAATGACCTCATTAACATAACTACTTATGTTCAATATATCACAGAGATATGGGTTATGGACATTAAGCAGCTCAAGTGCCTCTCATTTATTATGGTTCCACCTAATCTATATTGCATATTTTAATATTTCATGACATGTTCTACTGTATAAGATATTTATTTCACATTTTTAGGATGTTTTATCCTACATATTCTGCACTTGTGGTTAATCTTCACAGGCTAATGTTAGTGTTTCTATTATTAGGGACTGTATGAAAATTATTACGGAGGAAGACGGCTCAGAAAAGGGGGAGGATCATGTGTATTTTTTTCTTTTTGCTGAAGGGAGTGTAGTCTGACTTTTTAGGAGAGCAGAGGAGGTTCTTTTAATTTTTTCTCACCCTAGACTCTTTCCCTTGCAGATTAAATTGTTAAAAAAAAAAAAAAGATCAAACAGAAATAATGAACATATTAAGGTTTAATGTTAGGGTTATGGTACAATATCTTAAATTCTTATTATTAATGATAAATAGAATTGTACAAGTACTGTTATACTGAGATTTTGGGGGTAGGGTATTGCAGTTTTTTTTCTAAGTCAAGGGGAAGATACAAATAAATATTTCCAACCCTGTGTTGTGTCTTCGTACAGTCCCTTGGTGTTTGGCAGGACAATTTCTCTAACAGATTAATTTAAAAAAATCTATTAATTATCTTCATTTTGAGGAATTATAGATTGTTTGTCTAGGTCATATTGCGAGAACTGAAAGCTAGACAGGCGTAGCAACAGTAACTATGGGAGGGTTGGGGTAGGGGGGCACTTTAACTCATGACTTCAGTATTTCTACATTTCTGGATACAGCCCTGTGCCTGAGAAAGAGAGGTTGACTAACTTCTAATTACCTATAGTTATGGACAATGCTTCCATCAGCCATTATCACCAGCCAGAGGCTTTTATAGTTCTTCTATGGCTGGTGTGTTTGTCTCTCATGCTCTCTGGAAGGCCTCATTTGGCTGCAGTAAAAACAGTGTGTGGTGTGTTTTGTGAATTAGCAGACAATGTGGCCCTGCAGACAGAAATAGCTGCTTCCTCTCAGCGTGGGCGTACCTCTCGACGCAGCTTTGTAGTCTTCATCGCGGAACAAGCAAAAGGTTCACTGGGAGGGTAAAGCTGACACCGGATCTGCATAAAAGACATATCATCTGTGAAGACAAAGAGTTGTTGCTGCCACTCCTTGGAGCTGTTTTGGGCGAGAATCCAATTACAGGAGCGTTATTGAACTGTGTGCCCACTAAACATTGATTGGCGTTCTGATCCAGATCAAATTTAACAGCCGATATCTAGTGGTGTGTGTGTGAGAGAGTGTGGATGAAAGATGAAAATTACATTAGGAAGAGAAGACCAGACAGCTTATATTGCTGCATATTTATGTTGTGCATTCTGTTGACCAAAAGAAAATCATTTTATATTATTGTTTTTTCATTGCTCTTCAGCAATGGTAGATCTGTATTACAAGCATGCACTGTATGAACTTGCTTTTATTTGTGTACATTTTAGAATAACCGTCATTAACATCCCTGACGAGTGCTTTGGTAAGACAGGCAGATGTATCATGCTAAGAGAGAGACTGTGCAGGGGTGTGTATGTGTGAGTCATTACGCTGGGTGGTGACAGCTGCTAGAGGGGAGAGCTATGGCCAGAATGGTCTGCTATCCTTCAGGGGAAGCATCATTTCAACATTTAACTAATGACTGATGGCCGGGCAGCCAAATGCCTGTCCTCTCCACTCCAGCACACACACACACACACACACAGAGGTCACCTCAACCCACCACAGCTAGTAACTGGCCACTTCACTCTCACATATACACACAGCCCTGAGGTGTGTGTACGTAAGTATACGGCTTAAATGGTTTATAAACACCTCCTGCTGTATGTGCTATCAAAAATATGGAAAATAAGTTGCTGACTTAAAAGTTGCACTTTAATTCTTACAATTTGTCAAGTGCAGGCTTGTTAATAATGTTTTTTTCCCCCCATTTCTTGAGATAAAGAAACGTCTGTATCTCCCTAACCTCTCTATGCTGAAGCACTTAACTGCCCTGCATAGCTACAGGACGCAGGTGTTTTCAATCTTGCGTCTGATTAGACCTCTGCTCAGGTTAAACGTTGGGTGCAGTGAAGTTGGGAATTAAGTGAAGTCACCTCCACATACTTAACTTTTATGTAAGAAATAGAAAAGTGTTAGGTTGTCTAACAGGAGAGTACAGTCTGTATACTCCCTCACAATCCTGAGAAGGGGTCTAATTAGGCCATATAAGTGGAAACTCCTGTGCAGGTGCATCATGGGTGTTTAATAATGACGTGACAGGTGGGAAACAGAAGTAAAGGCGTTTTCAGGTACTGAATAGCTTGTTCTTGGATATCTCATTGTGTAACATTGTAAGATGTACTTGGCATGTTAAATTTACCCCAAAATATAATGTCATTAAATTGTACATAAAATGTGGTACAGTTCCTTGGTCACCACAGAATGAATCCTAATGACTTTGATAATGCCCTGACTTTTTCGTGTAGCGCAAACATGGGGTAAAAAATTCGCCATTAGCACGCTAGCATTAGCTTTCAGCTCAAATTGCTGCTGAGCTTAAGTACATAAGCATAACAAAGTGCAGCTTAGACTGATAAGAGCGGGTTGCCAACTTTTGTCAACAAAATGTTATTTTATTTTATTTATTTATATATTTTTTTAGTTGAACTGTCTGCGGTGTATTTAAACAGTGTATTTGGGACTAGTTTGAACAGGACGGATGAACATTTTCGCAGCTAGCTAGCTAGCTTGACTGAATGATAAGTTAACACAGTTAGGAGAAGTATTTGTACCAGGTGCCTCACTACTGACTGCAAACCATGTTGTATCTCTGTTGTGGAGTACAAACCCTGCTCAGTTTGTACTCAGGAGCAGGGTTACAAACCTGTGGATGGACATAGCTAATATGATAGCTTCCTCCATTTTGGACTCCCCGTTTCTAACCGTTCTTCTCTTTAAGGTCAGCGCTGTCGAGACAGTTTGCAATTGATCAGCTGCACAAAATCTCTCACCAAAGTTGAACACTTAGCACAATTTTTTTTTGCTTTTGTAAGCGAATGGCAACTTACATTAAAATGAATTGATTTTGGTTAGGTATTTGCTCATATAAATGCATGATAGTCCTTAGTCAAGATAAGCAGTTTAAGCTCAGTGACTTATTCAACACTGTGCAGATAGCATGCCAATAGGAAAAGAACTTACAGGATATTGTAAAAGTTATACAACTGAGGTTTTGATGTATGTATGCAGAATGTGCACACACACACATACTTAAACATGGACAAGGAGACAGAGCAGACGTGTCAAACCGTGTCACCATTTTGTCATGGAGAAACAAATGGTAAATGGAGCCACGTTTGGGCGATGTCTCTTTTGGGTTGACTAAAAATACACCGAATCCATCAAGCAAAGCAGTGGGGTAGACAGAATAAATGAACCTCTGAGTGACTCTGGGGTGTCATTTACACAGCGTCTCTTCAAACTGCCTTTAACTGTACAAAAGTTTATGACACTCTGTCTTGAAATAGAGCGTTGACGAAGAAAGAGAAAAAGCGAGCCAGTCGGTGTGTTTCAGAAGGAATACAGTCACAAGTCAACACAGATCAGTGAATGGGACGTCCATGAAAAAAAAAATCACTTTGGGTTCAGCGGTATGCGTTTGAGCTGACAGGTCCTCTGCAGGAAATCTGTGAACGATGAAATGTTGCTTTTCTTGTATATGAGCCCAGATTGATTTTTGTTCTTTTGAAGCTTTTGATTTTTGTTGTTGTCAGTTCTCAGGTCAGTCCAAGAATGAAATCCAGTTTAACATAAACAGTACATTTAAAAACCTCACTGCAACATCAGTCATTTTAGCCTTTAGTGTGCTGTACTTAAGTATTTCTCTGCCTGAAAAAATACTTTCATATGGATACTGGATGCAATAGTTTAATGCTTTAGTATTTGCAAGTGTAGCTGGAATAATCACACCTCAATCAAAATGTAACTCTGAAGTCATGAGCCTCTCCCTCCACAGCACTGAATGACATTTGAAATGGGGTTAAAAAATGTTAATGGTCTCAGTTTCTATGTTATTTGCTTTAACATTTGAATCCTAAAATTTTGAAGATTTAGTCCTAACTTTCAAATAGCCTTTCTAATATTCATTCCTCACATTTAAACTTTACTTACAATTAATAATACTGGCATTACTCCTTGTGCAGTAGTCATTTAACATTTTATTATAAACTCTAAAATGCTTTTTCTGTGGACATAATGTACTTACATTATACATTTCTCAGGCCCCCCGTTTTTCATATGCAGCCATATCCTCTACCTGCACAGAAATACCACCGTGTCGTCACCTTGCAATCAGGGCTCACACATTTTCACAGCTTGAATCCCGTAAATGGACTTCATTTCTGCTGCGGCACAAAGAGAAACCTGTCAGCCGCTACCTGAAATTAGAGCTGAAGCTGTGCTTTTCAGGCCAAATTGCGCTGGATGTAGAACTTTCTAAAAAGGAAACTGTTTCATGTGTCCACACCAAGTCCTCAACTGCATTTTGCCAGTTGCATTTGTTATTTAAGAGGTGTGACAGATGATCATATCCCCCCCTTCTGCATCCACCTCCTTATTGATTCTCTGGCCATCCGATCACCAGAGAAATGGAGTTGGATTGGACAGGACTGGGTAAGACGTCAAACCGTCCACTTTCTTATTCCTACACAGAGAATAAAATAGTGAAATATCCTCGAGCTGCTAACCCTGACCTCCCTGTGGAGAGTGGAAGCAAAAGAAGAATTCTTTCCCAGCTGATTAGTCTCGACACAAGGTGCAATAGTGACCTCATGTGGCCGTGTAGAAACACTGCAGTTTGGAGCCAATAAATAATCTGAATTAGCAGTGGAACTTTCCATAAACAAAAGACAGAGGCAACAGCAAAATACCTTAAATTCTTTTACTTAAATTAAAAAATGTACATCACATCATCCTTTACAATAGACATGTCTTTTAAAAACTCAGTGGTTTTTGTTTTCTTCACTGTACATTTCAGTCATTTGTATACAAATTCCTCTTTGACCAAAAAAAGGGGGAAAAAGAGGAAGTCATTATAGCTACTGCCACAGATGACAAATTAAATACTCATTGTAATGACTGCAGTGTTCCCCAGTTACACTTGGGCTTTAATTTGCAATTCACTGACTGTACCAAGTTTTATGAGTACTGTCTCAGTCCATAAAATAGGACTGAATGTTTTAAATTTATTTTAACCTTTTAATTTCACTTCAGTCATAATGTCAGATTAAGGCTGTTTGCAGCCTTGAGACAATTCATTTGTAAATTGTCCAAAATGAGACAGGAGCCCTGGTACAGTTCGTACTGTACACTCAGGGTGGATCACTGGGATGCTGAAATGCCTTAGGACAACCCTTAATTAACATTTACACAGTTAGAGGAACTACATATTTAATACAACAGCAAGGACACCAGCTTAAATGGAGGGGACCTTGAGAGGACAACACCACTATTTTTGACAAGGCCCCTGTCACTTATAGCAGCAGTTCAATCCTCAAACTGTCCTGTATTATTTGCCAGTAGCAAGATACAAAGTATGGCATTATTAAGTGCAGCTTACCGATCATAACATTAAAGGAATATTTGACATTTAGGGAAATATGTTTATTAGTTAGATGAGAAGATTGATACCACTTTCATGATACATTTGATAAGGATGGTAATATTTTAAAGAACAATCTAATATTGTTGTTTATTGAATATTTCTGTTTTTAGTGGCCTTTAATAAACTCAGTTTCCCATAAGCCCTATCGTAGGTTGAATTTCATAGCCCAACAAAGAGGCAAGTCCATGGGCGGCGGTCTGTAATAACAGCAGGACAGAGAAGACTGGAGTTTTTAGATAGTAGAGATTACAGCTAAAAAGTTAAAAAAAATACTTTGGTAAATATTATGGATATGGCTGAAACCAAGTTACCATGACAAAAGTCTGGGAGTTTGAGTTTTTTGTATGCTCACATAGTAATTGTTGTTGAAATTATGACGGTTTCAATTTCTAATAAAGTGCTGCAGTCAAGACTTCTGTGTATGTGCTCAAGTGCATTTAAATGGTGATGCTATTGCTTAATTTGTTGTTTTGTTTTTTTTTAAAGTGAACGAACTACATAGTGACAACAAACCTTTGAACTGAACTGTAAAAGAAGATTCAAATCAGCAAAGTGATTCATAATTTCCACCTCTAAATGTAAATATCTACCTACAGCCAGCAACATAAAAACTGGAAACTGCTAGCATGGCTCTGGCCAAATGTAAAAAAATAAAAATAAAAAAATAAATAAAAAACTGTGCTAAACTAAGCTAAGCAAAGCGGCTGCTTCCATTAGTTTCATATTTAGTCTACAGACATGAGATTGGTATCAAACTTCTCATCTAATTCTCTGTAAAAAGCCAAAAAGATTATTCCCCTAAACTATCAGACTATTCCTTTAACATTTGCTGGATGATTTTCTCCAAAGTGCCCTACAAAATATGAGTACACACATTTTATTTCATTTAAAAAAAAAAAACAACGTGAATCAAACTTCAGTTTTATTTCTGCCTTTCTCTACACTCCTCAAAAGCTGCATCAAGTCACAACGGCCAAACTAAATGTCAAAAACACTGATGTTGCCATTTCAGTCCACCATGACCATCTCTGCTCTGTATGGAGCCTGTGTTTTACTGCAAATTACACTACACTGTAACCAAGTACTGTGATGTTGGATATGACAATTTACATGCTGCATGAGGTTTAAAATACTGCTCTTGTCACTATGATTTGAGTTTGCTATTGGTTAAAGGTGAGCAGAAATAGTCATGTGAGTGGTGCAGAGCCAATGAGAGCTGAGACATTAATTCAAGAACAGCAGTCCAGTCTTCATAACTCCGGAGTCAAAGGAATTCAAACTGGGTTGTTAAGAAAAAAAAGACACAAAACCCCCCAACAAATTCATTTTTACAACTTTCTGTAAACATGAGCGTAGGCAGAATATGGCAGACAGAAAATTAAAGATTTGGCAAAAGAAAAAAAAACAAAAACAATCTTAGACATAGAGAACGTGATACATTCTGTGCTTTATCTGAGTGCAGCTCTGTTAGGGTCTCCCAGACCCCCCGAGAGCTGATTTTCAGAGTTAACAGATTACAAAAGGCTTCAGGTAAAAGCTTTAAGACTACGACGAGCCATCCAGTCACACAGTGAGACAGCGTTAATTACTTTACTGATTTCACCTGCTCTAATATCCGACAGGTTTCCCCCGTTCATGGATCCAATTTATTCCTAAACAAAAATAGAAAATCCATGTCTGGGATGGCATTATTAACAGGCTAAATCATACAAATGGATGACAAAGAAAAATACATTCTTAATTAGTTTAAACTAAAAAATAATATTATGGTTCTTTGAACTGGTCCATTGCTTCTCTGGCAATTTCATATCCAGCTCAGTTGATTCTAATTGGTAATGATGATAAGAGGACTTGTATAGACTTTAAGAGAAACTTTGACATTTTTACAATGAGGGCAGTTCTGAAGGGAAGAAAACAGAAAAGAATCCTCTGGTTTTCTTAAGGGAAAGGTGACACAAGAGTGATAAAGGACTGTTAAACTAAAAAGAAGTGCCCAAATGACCAGAATTAAAGTAAATATTCAAACGCCAAGGTCTCCCTTTTAACAGTGTTTTATAAGATTTACATGGAAACTAAAGCTTGTGCTGCTGGGCGTACAGTAAATAGGAGTTGGGAGTGTGGAATAGCTACTCTACCGTCTCTCATACTAAAATCTCAAGAGAAATCATGACCTCCAGTCCCATATCCTGTCTCCATTCGTCTCCCAAAGCAGGGAGATGAATGGAGTAGTTTGGCATTATATTTCTACATAAACCATTCTGCAAGGGTAAAGACCAGCTTTATTCTTGCGAACGGTGTCTTAAAATAAAGCGATGTTGAAATATTCTGTTCAGTCTAGACCTTTATCCATATACTTCATAGACTACTGTTTTTTAAAAAAAGCCTGCGTTTAGATGATCTGGAACAAGTGAAGAGCACCCGGATGACAGTCTCTACTCACGGCGGCTTTACAGATAAGAAAAACAATAAGCAAACAAACAAAAAAGGAACTAATTAGGCATGTCTTTATAGCTCATAATCCTCGTTTTCTGACTTTTAAAAAAATGTGCTAATGAATCCAGAATTTATATTACTGGTTATATAACCTCTTATCACCCAATCAGGATGAGACATGTTTAATGGATATTTCTGCACTGGTCTTGGACAATCAGGTTTAGATTTCTTATTCAAAGACTGAAATACCGCAACAAAGTAATCTGTCAGTGGTTTCATTTTCAAGTCAAGTACCTTCTTCTTTTATGGTCAGTTTGAAGGTTGTCTGGCTGGCTGCGGCAGACATCAATCTGGTATTAATACAATGTGCTCAGGCTGCATTTGTGCTGCACTGAGACCAGCGGGATATGACCTATGCTGGCTGAAGTAGTCAGACAAAAGAGAAATACCACAGGACATAGCTGGTAGCTTGGAAACAATATGCTAACACTGACCATGGATTCCAGCAGTAGTGAGTGAGCATTTAAAGTCTATTCACTGCAACATAAATGTCAGGAATTCCAGTTAACGTCCTAATAAAGTGCAGGGAGAATACCACTGATGGAGAAAAAAAAGGGAAATCTCTCTATATATGTACAGATTGTGCCTTGAAAAGAGAAGCTTAGACACATGATGCTATGTTCTCCACTGTGACACAGCTCTAAATGGCAGTCAGTGTTTGAACCATCTAACAGTGGTCGTGCTCTCGTCTCGGACACAATCAGCAGCTCCAGGACCACCAGTTCCTCATCCCAAAGGCTGTTTGTTACAAAGACAAGAAAAAAAAGAAGGCATTTTTGGAAAAAAACAAAACACTTCACTACACGTTTCACATACGCACACTTACAAACATTGAAGCGGATGCTGAACGCAGCGTACATTTTCTGTTTGTTAGATCGACAAAGACGACTACAACACACTGTCGCTGCTGAAACGTGTGTCTAGAAAGAACAGGAAAAAAAAAAAAAATCAGGAAATTAGACAGCAGCAGTGTAAACTAACAGAAAGGCTCTGCGTCAGGTGATCTGACATTTTCACAGCTAATAATAAAAAAAAAACAATCACTGAACACTCAAACACTCCTATAATTTTGTTGGGCTATGCCAGGAGGCGCCAATCAGCCAGTTAAATGTCTAAATATTTCAACATCAATGGTTGTTTTTGCACTGATTTATTAAGCTAACACTTTGTTCCTACAGATGTCTGGCAGTTAAAAGAACCTCTTGTTTATCTTCTGGTTGTTTAATGATTTAGAAGAAGTCACTCCACTGTCTGAGGAATAAAAAGAAAAATAGGGCAACGTGACGCAATTTAGAGCTTAATTTCTGCACACACCCGCTCACACATGCAAACACAGAAACAAGTAAGTCAGGAAACCAGTCAGCCAGTCAGTTGGTCAGTCAGGAAGGAGAGGAGAACCAGCCCCCTTGCCAACCTTCTGCTGATTGATAAAAAACACAGCGATCCTCACTCCTCCCAGAACCAGTTAGCGGATTTTGTTCATTATCCGACGCCCACATAAAGTGTGTGATGTAACTAAATCCCAACTACACGGACATGTAGCCGACACACCCGCATATCCCCTCCAACATGGCCTTAATGGGAAATCCACCAATCAAAGCTGGCCGATGACCGTCGATGAGGAAGGTGATGCCCATCACAAGAGGAGGAGGAGGCTTACACAGAGCAGAGGAGTGTGGAGGTTTTTTTAAATTATCTTCCAGTCCAGTTGAATCTGACGAGGCTCTCTGCCCCAGTATGGAGATCTGATGCAGGCTGTCTAGAGCTCTGCACTGGCCGGTGGTTTGGTGGTGGTCAAGATCTTCATGTATTGGGTAAAGATGGCCTCGAAAGCCTCGTCTCTGTGGATCATGGCACCAAACACCAATGGCTGGAGGACACACAAATGCTTGGCCATTAATATCTACATCTTACATGTAATAGCTGTACTACCTTGCATGATTGTATGCAATAAAGCACCAATAAGTCTTAAACACAAAGCAAAAAGGATATGAAAGTGAGGAATATCTTATCTCCCTAAAACACCATAGAACACTCAATGTCAAAAGTCACTACACTTAATACCTCAACTAGACACCAAGAAGAAGACAAAATTTAATTCACAAATGTACATTTTTTGTACGAGCAGGATTTTGTGACAACTAGTTCAGAAGCCAATCATGGTCCAATATGCAACTTACACGAGAAACTTAAACTAAACCTCCATTGCACATACACTGAGAATGGACTTCTAGTAAAGTAGGAGGCATTTTGTGTCTAGTAGTAAAACTTTTGAAATGAACAGTATTTACATATTCATAGATTCTGGATTTCTCAATGAGGGAGAAAGAGTAGATGTAATATTAAGAAAATGTATCTAGGTAATTGGAAAAACCATATCAGACAGAAATTATTATTCAAAGCAGAGTATTTTTGTATGTCTTAAAGCATGTCTAGAGGGGATCTTTAAGGTAAAGGAACAGTAGGAAAGTGCTGAAGAGATTTTTGCAAGGCCACAAACATCTAAAATCTATGTAGCTGCAAATGAAAGATATTGCTTAACTTTATAAATGCATAACATGCTTTAATGGAAAGGTTTTGTACAACCCATCTGAAAGATTCATTAACATGTGGTTAAGCCTTTTTATAGCTTTTTTATAGTTGACATAAAGCAACATTTCTGAATATACAAAATCTATTCAAATCCAAAACCATATGAATCTAAATAGGGAAAAAAATTTAATTATTATTATTAAATTATCTCAATTCTGTACCTTTTGAGTGGAAGGAGTGGCTATAGAGATGCCCATCCCACTTCCTGGTAGGACTGACAGCACTTTGTACTAAAGAGGAGTTCAGAAAAACAAGAGGGTTATTAACATTTTTAATTGCACATAATTATAAAAAAAATCAGCTGTTATATAGCCTCATGCCAAATCACATACAAATCCATAATTCCTACATAATGGACAATGTGTTTTCCTGCCCCCCAAAGTGTCCACTTGATTACTTTGAGAGTGATTACCTTTTGTATGTCAGTGATGTCCACCAGCTTGATAACTTTATTCTTCTTGGAGGAGCTGGATCTGGAGCTGGAGCTCTCAAAGCACAGGTAACTGGATGGAGAGAACAAGAGAGGAAATAGCTTGCTGAAAGGGGTCTTGAGAAAAAACAAGCAGGCAAGCAAAACAGACGACAAACTGAATGGACTTGTTGTCAGTTACATATCCAAAGAGGTGCAGAGATTTAAAGATCAGAGATATTCTCAGGAAGAGGGCTGTACTACTCGATCCACTGCTGACTGACTGACACAGAGACATGGAGGGAGAGAGGGAGGAGATGGTGTAGCTCTTAGTTAAGAAGCTTTTAAAAGGTACTTAATACCACAAACCCATTGGCATAAATTGTTACCTGCTCCTCCTCTCTGCTCCACCTTTAAGAGTAGCTTATTTTTCTCTCATGCAGTCAGAGATTTAATGAAAAAAGAAGCTGTCCAAAGAGAAGATGTCCTACTTACTTCTCTGTGACGTAGAGCACTCCGTTCCTGATGTAATCTGTGGGCATCTTCCTGTCTCTGTTAATTAGGCAGCACCTCCAGCCGTTCTCACACACTGAAAACACAAAGAACAGTGAAAACCTTGTTTACAGTACTAGTAATGAAAAAATCCTGGTAAAAACTAAACATGTGTACAACCTGGTTTTAAACCACTGTGAGAAAATCAACCTGAAGAACAGATTTGTGCTTGACAATTTCAGCTCGTAGCCTTCTCAAACTTCCAACCACAAAGGCGGATTAAGCATTTCAAACTTTAAATGACAGAAATGTGGATATTGGGTACGCTCAGTGCAAATGGAAACAGGTGCATGATGTATTTTTTAAAGCTGCAGTAAGTCCCCTCACCCGCCAGAGGGCGCTCTGACTCCTGTAGGTTGAAGATCTCGTGAAAGGCTCCCTTCTTGGTGTTGTGGGAGCGACCCGTCTCCTCCTCTCTGCTCACCCCGCATGGGATGGTGGCGAGGCTGCCCCGAGAAACCACCGGCTGAACCTGGAGAGAGACGGAGGAGGAGGAGGCAGGAAAGGAGGGGGGAGAGAACAAGACGGGAGAAAAAAACAGACAGGGTGACGGGAAGTCAAAGAAAAATCGCCATGAAGGAGACAAAAAAAACAGCCATGTGGGAGAAGAGGAAGACATTTAGGAGGGAAATAAGACAGTGTGATGATGAGGGAAAGGAGGAAGGACAGGGAGAAATATTTAAAATCAAGTATATCTACACATTGTGTGGTACCATCCAATAGGACTGCATGTTACCAGAGCTATTGAAAAAAGTGGCCAAAATTGAAACAGCTCAACTTTCAGTATTGCATTATGTGCTTCTCTGCATGTGCATCTTCTTTGCAGCAGGCTTTGCAGGTGTGACGTGCAAAGCAGAGAGTGAGGCCATCATTCACTCAACATACATAGCAACAGTTTATAGGCAAAAAATACTTGTTAGTTTGTGGATTAGATAATTAGAATAAAAACATATCCTAATTAAATGTTTAGGTGTGAGGGATCCTTTTATTGTTCAGTCATCTCTACTTAAGTGTTGCAGTTACAGTAATAGGGTTGAAGGCAATTAACTCACATTAAAAAAAAAAAAAGCTAAGAGCAATTACATTTTAGGGTTACTTTCTACTTTACATGTAATGGAGAACAGGAAGGATTTAATGAGCTTGTGAAATTACAGTGGTCAAGGGGCTACTCTATGTGCATTTTAACTATTCAGTTAACACTACTTCTGAGAGCATCTATGTCAATGGATCAAAAATGTCAACAATCTGGGTACATATGGATGAAATAAATCAATGTAATGTTAAAAAATATATATAATAATGATTTAAAAATCCATTATGAAATTACAGACTAAAAGTTATTGTGACATTTTGATCCATTCTGTCCACAAACACTGACGGCCAGTCCCGAGGTGTCTCACACATTGCGCGCACACACACACGCACACACACACGCTTTGAGGTGAGCTAGCGGCACACCCAGGCGCAGTAGAGGAACCAAAGGGAGACACACCAGAGTCCCTACCTTCTCAGTGCCAGAGAGCTGAGAGAGAGAAACGACAGAGTACACCTGTGACTGATGCCACAGCAAAGGCGCACAAACAAACACATGCACGCACGCACGCATGCTCACACACTCAGTCCTACATATGAAAGAGACACATACACTTTGTGGTGTCCTCACAGAGAGGGCAGGTCATGACAGTTGAGTGGCTGAGCTGTAATGTATTATTGACAGGAGCGATATTTTGATACTTTATTGATCTCTTTGCTGACCACAGGGGCGTCAGTGGTGGGAGGTAGACTGACAGTTCAGTAGGTGGATTCTTGAACATGAAAGATTCAACATGACCTACAGCTGAAGGATGGTCTCCAACTATCTACAACTACTACTAAGTGTTCTGCGGTCCTTACAGAAATGACATGTTATTTGTAGATGTAACACCTGATTTTCTACACAAATTCCTTGGCATTTGTAACAGTTTAGCAGAAATAATCATCATGCATTCTGAACAGTTTTGTCTTAGACAGGATTTAGACTAGCTGTGTTGAACGGTCTGTGTGTGTGTGTTTATGTGCAAGTCATTTAAGAGTTAATTTAAGAGAGGAGGCAATGAAGGAGGAGAGACAGCAAAGAGCTGATACAGATGTGTGTGTATATGTTTCTGGCCCCTTACCCGCCGGGACACAGTAGCGTTGGTCCTCTCTTTGAGCTGAGGGTCAGTGGGAAGGCTGTTCCACACGATGTAGGGTGTGTCATACTTGTCCCGCAGCTTCGGACAGCTTTTAAACAGGAAGTCTATGATGAAGAACTTGATACCGGCGTAAAGGCCTGGAGAGGAGAGAGGGCAAGGAAGGGAGAAAACAAACACAGTAACGAAAAGGATGAAAAAACTGATATGGAAAAAAAAGTTCTGGTAATGCAATCTTACTTTTCAAGGCCTTCCATTTTTCAGGTCAAACCCTTTTATAATTTTAAATGTATCCTTCACATCATTTAAATTCTTTCACATGATTTCCCTTCAAATATCCTTCACATGTCAGCATTTTTTTTTAGTTCCACACATTGAAAAAAGAGCTTTCAATGGCTATTCATACAGCCAGTGTTTGGGACTGACATTACTGTCTTTACTCACAAAAATATTATCGCAGCAGAGCAGAGTGAAAAGGGGTGTACAAATGGAGTCAGTTCTCTAAACTAACTTGCGATAGCCAAGAACAACATACGAATAACAGTGAGAGTTACTAAACACCAAAAATACTCAATGTGGTAATCAATAATGACTTTGAATGCTTTTGTTGCTGTAATGCCTGCACACTGGCTCCAAACCACAAACGTATTTTAATTGTTTTGATCCTAATCAGATCTTTGATGTAACGATGGGCCAGTTGAATAGTATGCTTTTTATTGACTTTGTTAGTTTATTTATAGGGACAATACAGATAATTGTGTCAACAATTATCTTAGCTTCAAGCGTCCTCCAAGGATGTGAGCCCACAGCACTTTGGAGACCCTTTGTTTACAAGAAATAGCAGTAACCAATATTATCAGATAGGCATGCCAATAGCCTGCAGCTGCCCCTCACAGAGAGAGGGAAAACAGTTACACAAGTGGTGTATCAATGAATTTGTTTGTGTGCGCTGGATTGAGTTTAACGATTTGCATTCTTTCAAGGGCCAATGCAGTATGTCAGAAGGATAAAGAAGCTTTTGTGTGTGTGTGTGTGTGTGTTTCTCTCACCCATCATGAAGCCCATTAGTTTGTATGGCAGGACGCAGGAGGTGATGAAAGCCACCCACAGGCAGATGTAAAGTTTCCGGGTGCTCTCCGGCTGCACCCACATAAACAGGCTAACAGATAAATGCACGCAAACACACACAGACAAGGGAGAAGAGAAATAAAATATAAGTCAATAGGTCTTTGTTTAAGTACACTATTTGCATACTTGACCCCAGCATTTAGTAAAATACGACAATGTTTTTAACTTACTTCTTTATTTTCTCCAAAACATCCGCCATCTTACCAAACAGGTTCTGTAAGGACAGTTTAAGCACTTTAAGAAACAGTAATGTTTCAATATCTGTGTACACTGATTTGAGAAGTAACATGAGCTGTGTCGTACCTGGGCTTTTTGTGCAACATCAAGTACAAGCTGGAATTTCTCAGATACAGTCAAGTCTTCCTTTGGAGGCTCCTGCATGAAACAAAGAGATAAGTTAACAGGACTACATATTTACATCCACTGAGGCATATGTTTTCCTCCTGACACACAGAAACAGGAAGCAGTTGAACAGGAAGTGGAAGTCGTCTCACCGTGGGTTCAGAGACCTCAGGCACAATGCTCCACTGGATCCTCCAACCTCTGAAAAATAGGAAGATGTGAATAGTGTACATATTTATGAGGTGTTTTGTTTGGATAAAATTAGGCCACCAAACTACTATTCAACCTCTAAAGCTTGTGTCTCCAACATCTTTACAAACTTCATCATTTTAAAGGCACCCCAGTTTGAGTCCAGACAGATGTCTGACAAATACCAATGTGCCCTCATTTCATAATGATCACCAAAATGCCCCACTTTAAATTATTTTGTTGATGTTTATATAACTTCCTTAATATTTGTTTGTTTGCAGCTGTGAGCACAAACAGTTCACCTCGTTGGCTATTATGTATTAGTCAACAATAATAGTGATCATAATTACAGGCATGTGTGCATGTATTAAAAATCTGCCCATTATCACCAACGCATTTGCTGTAGTAGATTCATGTTTTTATGTGGCTCACACAGTGATAAGAGGTTCACAGTGTGCATCTTTTCACCAATAGCACAGCTGTGGCCTCAGTGGTTAAGTTTAATCGGGTTTTATTACACAAAGCACACAGCTGAAAAAAAATATTCAAATAAGCTATGGCAGCAGCATAATGACCACATAGTAAAAACTGGCACAATTGATGCTTCTTTACTATCTGACTATCCACTGAGCAGAAATGTTTTTACCTGGCGATGAGGTAATTTAAGGACAAGCGCAGGATAGCCAGGAAGAGTAACATGGGAATGGCCCAGCCATGCCAAGCAGCATTCATGTAGATCTGCAGGCAAAAGGAAAAAGGAAACTCACATATTTGGTTTATTGATTGTTTTTCAGAGTTGATCACACTTTACAAAGCTACAGTATACATAAATATGCATTCAATTCAATACTAGGACGGAAGTCAGATTGATTCAATGAGTTGATGCAATGAATCATTCGTAACAGCAGCCTGTCCACCCTGACAGAAAACTCGTAAATTCTATAGTTTTACAACAAGTATTCCTTTAGCTGTCACTCTGTCACTAACATAGTGGTATATCCTTCATAACCACAAACAGTTACCAAGCTTTATTTGACAGACCGCTACTAAAGAAAACTGTGTGGTTTTCTGTATGAGAGAAAGACAAATTGATGAAAAGATGACAAGATCCCCTTTAATGATGGCACTGACTTGAAGCATTTAGGTTTGGGCAATATTATGCCAGTGGAAGATGCTATTAGAGTCACCTGTCAACACTAGAGCAAGATCATCTCTAGATACTGAGATGGCCTGGGCAGGAATGGCCACAATCAATGGGTTGAAGATGATTTAGCATAATCACTAACTGTGGACATTAATGAAGATCTGATTAGACCTCTGCGGCCCTTGGCACAATCACTGCGATCTGTCACCGTGAAGCAGAAATTACTTTGCCATTCATTTCATTTCGCTGTCATGTACAACCAAATGGGTTCATCAGTCAACTTATAGATCTCACTTTTTTGTCTATTTAAGCTTAGAACTTAATCAACATAGCTCGGTGTCACTCAGAAGTAATATTTTGTCTAATCTGTCAAATCTATCATAGGTATACTTTAATGGATGACATTTTTTTTTCCCCAAGAGACAGCACAAAGTTCAACATTATAAAGTAATGTGTTAGAAATTATGAAAAAGAAAAGTGCACACTCACAATGAAGGCAATAGCTGAGGTGTAGACGGAGTGCCAATTAGATAAGGCGGAGAGGTTCCTTAAGAAGTTTGTGACAGGTCTGGCTCCTCGCTCTAAAAAACAAGGGTAGAGGGATATACTCGGTGTGGTTTAGGACAAATACATAATGGCACTGTGCCCGTTTTTGTCCATTTTCTGCCTACACGGATTTCAAGGCACTGGAATGTATCGTACAGTGAGGTTTTTTTGTGTATTAGATGAAGGACATTTCTTAATAAAGAACAGTTATGGCTGGTCACATTCAGTGCATTCAAATTAAATGTAAGTAAGCGTTTAATTGAAAATCATATGCAGATGCCAGAGGTACTGGAACTTGTACAATATCCATAGTCATGGTCAACATTTTAGCATTACAGCAATTTATAGTGGCTACTGAGCAGCAAACAAATCCTCCAAAAATGTTGTACTGACAGCAAGGTTAGTATTTTAACTGTTTTCTATTATAGTTTTCTATTCGTTTGTGTGTGTTTTGAATACTCACTGAGTCGCCTCATATTTTCTGTTAACCTGGATGGAAAACACAAAAAGTGAAGGTCAGAACACATGCAGATGCTCACGTATAAAACACGTGCACATCAAGAAAAAAGCTGCTTTATGTGCTAGAGGAGGTGGTGACACTTTGGCCTTCGTCAGCCTGGCATGACTCACTCGCCTTTACAAAAGGAGGGAAAAAAACGAGGAACAGAGAAAATAAGTGAAAAAATAGCTTTCAACTTCCTCGGTCCTCTCTCTCTGCAAAATACATCCTGATCTGAATACATCTCATCTAGCAACCAACATACTGCACCTTAACACGTCAAAAAAACAAAAAGTGAGTCAGCTACAGTGCACTGGTAGCACATGTCAAAGGTACATACAGTACAGTATATGATTTTGATTATTATGTGTACAAGTGGACATTCAAGGTCTAAAGTCCTGACAACTGTGACAAAATCTAAGACAACTGCTGTTTGGCTGTCTGTCTCCACGTCTCCTTGAACAACCGCAGAATCAACACCTGAGGACAGACACTTCATGTTCTATTCCACAGCAGCTTTCACCCACCTTTTAGCACTTAGTGGTTCCTCGGCCTCCACGGTGCTTTCCTCAGGCTGGAAGCGAAAGTCTTCAATGTAAACCCCAAAGCGCTCGTACAGCCACTTCTGGAGACGTGAACTCCAGACCTCCTTCTGCTGTTTGTCTGCTAAAGAGAACAAAAGGGTGTGTAAACAGCACCTTAGACTAGGTCTGGTAAGTTCACCCAAATGTATCAATTTCCTACAACTGTTGTTTCATCATAGGCACACATTTTCTGATTCCCTTTCCCAACAATAATCTGTTGTTCACATAAAAAGACAGCCATGTTTTGATATGATGTGATCTATGAACAACATTTATCTCATTAGTAATCAGTATGGCTTGTTTTGGAACCCACATTGGGCTACTTAATCCTGGGAAGGAAAACTTACGAAACAGTTCCCTTTTACATCTGATCTTTTGCTAAACCTGAACTCTGAACAGTGATTGTCCAATCATAGCTTAGCAACTGTAACTAGGCAAGCCAAGCCTATCTTATCTAATGCAAGTTAAAGCTAGTTTTGCCAAAATCATTGGTTATTTGTCATTCTCACATTCTTTACTCTTTTAAAGTGAAGCATACTGTGAAAATATTAACATTAAAGCATAAATCTAACCACTGTGTTGCTTGTCCAAGTATGTTTTTCATAGTAAGCTTTCAAATCATAAATCACCCTCATCAAGGGTTATGTTAGAACAAATAACATTTGAATTACATTTTCATTTCTTTATTTCCATGTCTTCTAAATGGATCATAGGTCAATGGAATTTTGCCTGGGACATGTAGCTTTAGCCTTTTAGCATTATATCATGTTTGTAGCCACCATGTGCATATTATACGTGTTTTCAAATCCATGGCTGTCAGCCAGAGATAAGAAGTATGTTTTTGTCTAATACTGTCTGGAATCAATGACCCGTTATTTTCAATAATGATTGAATATGTTATCATTGAGACTTATATTATATGCTGTGTGAGGACGGAAAGCTTGATAGGCGTGGCAACAGTACGGGCGGCTTAGCAAATGGTCAATTACTAATGTTGAAGTGCCCCTGAGCAAAGAACACTACCCTCAGCTGCACTCGTGTAACTGCTAAGTATACACTAATTGACACTAATTGACTGTGGTTGTAGTGAGCAGCTAGCCTTGGTGAGTGACCGTGTGTGTGTGTATGTGAACCTGAAAAAAAACAGCCTTTGCACTCTGTCTTTTTTTTTTTTATAAACGGTGTGGGAACCTCCGTGAAATTTGTAATTATGGCAAAATGAAAGATCTAGCAGGGCTGTTTTTTCTGCTGCAGTTTTATTATCAACAAGTATTTTTGTGCTGCTGATGAGATTCTGTTAGAAGCCATTTTAATTTGTAGTTTACAATTACCACAGTCCGATCAGTCCAAATGACTGTTCATCCTCTCCCCTTTACCTAACAGATAATACTCACTTTCTCTCTGACCTTTTATCCAACACAAACACACACACTCTTAATCCATCCTATAAAAATACACACCTCTGACACTAGTTAGAGCACAGGCATGTCTGCCCTAGATGAAGTGATCTACAATCATAACCTATTTTCCAAAATTAGCCACTGTCTCTCCCTTCCTTTCTCTCTCTAAACCCACACACACACACACACGTCACTGGAAGTCAAAGCATGACAAAAAATAGGAAAAATACACACGCAAACACACACATTGCAGAAATACCATCTGACTATTACTGCATTAACGAGCTCCCCTCTTCCCTCACTGACGTATTTTCAAACACACACACAAACAATCGTTCTTATGGCACTGATATTGGCCATGCAGATCTGTAGTAATGACTGAAATTAACCAGTCGCTTGTTTTCTCTTGATGCAACTAGCTGCACACCAGAAACCACGATGTATGTGTGAATTTCTGTTGCTGCACACACACACACCACATTGCTATATGCTCTAGAATAACCCATGAACACTTCCGACTCACTGTCAGCACTCACACTGTTCCTGTCGAGCACTCCACCGCACACACATCCTACATATCCACCCCCCCGCACGCACACACACACAGTCCTCTCGATTTACTCCCACACTTGGAAGACGTCTTCCATCCCTACTCATTTCCTGTTAATCTGTGTGGACTCCCACACTGTCTTCCTCCAAGGGTCTTACCTGTTCCATTGTTTGAGGGTGACTGCTGTTTCCGGGGAGGCTGTGGCGGAGAGTCCTCCAGCCTGAGGGGGAGAGAGAGAGACAGAAAAAAAGGAAAGATTTGTCAAGTGTTAGTCTTACTTCGCTATTGTGAGAGCTGCTGTAGTCCCTCAGCAGGCACGTCTCAGGCAGTTTATATTCTGCAATTTCAGTCTCAATCTGCCTTTGTGAAGTCACTGTTACAGTCTCACAGCAGCTGCCAGCAAAAACAGAACATGTCTTGGACAATCAAAAACAAAGAGTGAAAAGAAGAACATACACTGAGACTAAGAGCATACACTTATAGCCTCACACATTAGTTTTACTACTGTATGATTTGATTCAAGCTAATTCTACGCAAACGTGTGAAATTGAGCAAGAAACAGAATAGTGTCTCCATCAGTTGTACTGACAAATAAATAGGTGTAAATGCAGAAAATCAATCAATCAAAAGATTAAACAGCATTCCAAGAGTTTATTGGATTTGGATTTTCCCTATAATTAATACCAAATTACAATGTTCTTTCCAGAAAATATCTTGGAAATTATTAAGAAATTATGGACCTGTAAAAATAAAGCATTACTTGTGAGTACATTTCTTGTATAGCCTGCCTCAGTGTAATTAAAAAGTGATGTCTTGATTGACAGGTGTCATGGCCAAACAAAGAGGTGGTGCCCTAATTTGGATTTTTTGGCTCCAGTAACTATAAAATGTCTTTCAACAATAACAAATTCAAGATAGGGTTGGGCGATATGACGATGTATAGGCTACCGTGCAACGGTAGAAATGTGTCCACTGGTAGAGATTTGGCAATACCGTTTCCACCGCAGGAGCTATGCCTGAATGTCTCTGCTATATATTCGGGGCAGGCTATGTTGAAAATCTGGGCTGGATTCTCGCGTGATCTCGCAAATCCAGCTGCCTCACAAGGTAATGTGATTTGGGCAGCTGGACTGCTTACCACATGAGAGTGAGACATGAGAGCCACAGTTGGTGGTGGAAATGCACCTCAATTATTTTCTTTTTTTTCCTATTATATTCAGTTTACAATCATAGAAGACTAAGGATAGCAACTATTCCCAGTTGAGAAGCTGGAATCTGTGACATTTGGTATGTTTTTCTTCAAAACGATGAATCAATTATCAAACTTGTTGCAGATTAACTTTCTGGTGATCAACTAATCGATTATTCGACTAATAGTTGCAGCTCTAATGACCATATAACAATGATTGCCACATATATATATATATATCTCGATATACACATTTTCTCTAGAATAACATACCGTAAATTCTGAAATAGTGCAAACATATGATGATCATGTACAGTATGATGCATTGCTGTAGATTCAACAGTTTATAAAGTAGTTAAAATGACCTTAAACATCTACAGCAGTAAATGCAGCAGTAATATTAATCCAAAAACAGCATATATAATAGTAAAACACTGACAGGGACCATTCATTTTACTGTGCAATGAGTACTTTAAGTAAATGTTGCTATAATACTTATATACTTTTACCTTAGTAAGGGTTAGAATGCAGAACCTTTACTTGTAGTGGAGTATTTTCAAAGTTGGTATTAGTGCTTGGACCAGAAATGGACCTTAATACTTCTTCCACCTCTGGTTAGCACACCCACAGTCTAACTGCACCTGTGTGATACTGGCCGAGCTTTCCCCTTTAAGAAAGGTGGCCTTGTGGGTAACCTGGGTAAACCACGTCTTTTATGGACGTGACTCTTTCCCGGTGTGTAAGGGGTAGTTATGTTACTTCAGTCAGCCATAAAGTGTCCAGATAAGCTCAACTCCTATCGACACGTCCAGGGGACTATTTTCCTGCTGACAATGCTACGTTGTGAACAACAAATATGTGTTGAAATCATATAAATAAAATAAGAAACCTCAATGGTCAACAAGCATGAACATGTAGAAAGCGATATTTTAATCTCCTCTGTCCGCAGTGTGATCCACCGGCGCTATGTTTACACAAGCACAGTGCATAAATTCTAATACTTTTCTGAATGTATTCTTTTTTTAAAGAATATTTTTAAAAAGATATTATTTAGCCTTGCTCAAGAACACTTGGATAGTAGCCACAGAAAAAGAACACCTATATTTCTCCAGCTGGATACTGCTGACAAAGGATTAACTGAAGAAAACTCCTAGGTCATGGTACATTAGTTCACCTCTTACAAAATCCTGAACTGTCTCTGACATTCTTGAGGCCATTTTTCTGTGCTGATAATCACTTGGAGAGCACCAGTGGAATTTCCCATTGGGCAGGCACAGAAACATCATCTGATCACACACACACACACACACACGCAGAGCAGTACACCCTGGGTTTAAGGGTGGCTCACTCTGTGCCAAGAGACGCAGGCTTTTCCTGACAGCTGCATGGCTACTATGTCAGAGAGTGCATTTTGCGACAGACCGGCGCATGACTTGTTTGTTTTTTCTCTTTCCATCTCCCTCCAAACACAAACACACACACACACCCCCTTATGGAATTCCCCGCCTACCAAGCTGCTGAGGCCTCTATTTATAAAAGAAACCTTGGGTAGCACTTAGACTGACACACACACGCACACACTCAAACACATACCCATCCAACATGACCTATGATAAACTCTGCTGAGCTGAAATGTTACAAAGTGCAGTGTCACCATTTCCTGTCGTTCCCTCATTATTACTCCCCATCTCGCACATTTAGCCCTCATCTCCTTCACCCACGTCATGCACTTGACTCCGCTCTCTGTCTTCGTCTCTTACCTGGACTTGAGCACCTCGTTCATCTTCTGCTCCAGGTCTATCCTCTTGCTTCGCTCTCTCTCCAGCTCCTGCCGCAGAGAATCCACATTGGTCTCTTCCCGCAGCTTCCTCAGCTCCTCCTCTGGAAAACACAACACAAACGCTGGAGATCAGTATCTCAAATTTTCATATGAAAACAATGCTACCCCGAGAGCTCCACACACACACATTCAGGGTCATGAAAAAGGCATCTGATAAGTATGTAAGAGGATAATACTTGATGAGAAACATTTCATCCAGCATTTCAGATACACAACCCTTTAATTTTGGGGAAAACAACTTCAATTTTACTAAAACTGAATAGAAACAATATAATTCAATTGTGGAAAAAATATTGTTTTTAAAGTCAAATCAAATTTGAAGTCATAGAAATGAAGAGATTTTCAAAAAAACAGCCTCCCTCCAGCTATCTCCTTCACCTCCACCTCACTCTTCCTCCTTGTCAATCAGCTCGTAGCATTAAGTGGTTTCAGGTATCAGGGCTTTCAAAGCCTGGGGTGCAGCCTCAGCGGTGTTTCCTCTCTGTCTATTGTCCCTGACTAAAGGGACACATGAATATTGGAGGACAGGAGTCAATAAAAGTGTGTACACGTGCAGAGGCACAGATGAATGAATGCTTGCATACATTTATGCACCCGCAGAATGAGGCACACAAAACAAGAACATGCAAAAGGCACAGATTAAATCCTTCAGAAAACGCACAAAATTACAACCACATATGTAGAAAATGAAACTTTTTGATTGCCCGCAAGGCTGTCCTTAATAAAGTGGCACCGCATTAATTGTAAACACCATCATACTGAGGATTCATAGGAAATTGCATAACATAACACTACACGGTATTGATAACAGAAGTACAAGCTGTGCCACTCAGCACTAACATCATTATCTCTACAACCTAAAACATAAGAAAACACTGCCTGAACCAGCAGTACCCTCATTCTCCTAAGGGACCAAACTGACAGTGAAGAAAGTGATAAAAGCAGGGTTACGCACCCCCTGCAAAGGAAAGTGTATATCACCTGGTCCCCCCTTCTTCGGAATGGGATTCATATTACAAGAATTTAACTGCCAGTTTCTCATCACCTAATCTCATATCTCACATCTCACTCGCCCTTTATCTCTTCCCATTAACGCTAATAAAACATTCATTGCCAGCACCTCCTGCAGCTGAAGCATCTGCAACAACACTGTGTGCTTTTACTGAGGGAACATACATACATGTAGCCGTATACAGCAATCCTCTTGCTTAGTATAATAATCTTTTCTTTTAAATTTCTGGTTTAGTAAGAGCAGTAAGGCACATTTTGGTCTTCCTTTTGAAATCCTTGTACATTGGGGCATTGAAGAGGTAAACCAAAAACATAAAGTATGATTCTTTCATCTCTTCATTCATCTATGTAATATGACTCTTATACACTTTCACCCCTCCACTGGCTCAGTTTGCCTGTCTCCCTCTCCTTATCTGTTACATAAGAATGTGTCTATGCTGCAGTATTTGTGTATGTAAACAACACAGAGAGATTGAGTGCGTGTGCGTCTGTGTGTGCGTAAGACAAGCCAGAGGCCAGCCAAAGGTTGCTATGGGCTAAGCAGCTTAGCACTGACTACATTACCCTGTGCCAGGAGATCCACGGCCAATTGTAAACCTATTAGACAAACGGCTAACAGCAGCAGCGATGCACCCTAGGTGGTATAGGCAGAACTAGATCAGTGGTTTACGCTGTACAGAACGTAAAGCTTAACAGCAATAGCAGTGGCATTTGACGATCTCACGTTACAGACAAAATGACTTAATACTGGTTGAGATTGAAAGTGAAGAGTGATAGGAATACAGTATGTCAGAGATACTCAGACAAAGTTTTGGCCACTAGGGTACAATTTACATTGGCAAACAATTGCCTGTTTATACATCCAGTAGACAAAGAGCAGCATAAGCATTAATTTGGAGTTGTGTTCTTGCCACCTGATGTATGCAATTCCATGCAATTTTAGTTCTGTTTTGGTCTCCACCAACTCCTGAGGGAAATATTTGGCTCTTTAGTTGCTAAATGCTCCACTATTTTTACCAGCTAGCTGCTAACTTTCATTTGGTGGTGGGCAGATTGCGTAAAGTGGGCCTTTCAAAGCTTATTTAGCTGGAAACAGCTGTCTCTACAGGTGGGAACAAGGGTGACGAAAGTGGTAAGACTGAACCAAAACAGTAAAGTTGGGGCCATAAGACCAAAACAATGAGCTGAAAGATGCTAAAACTTTTCATAAAGCTGAAGCAAACTGCAGAGTTGGCTGATAATTCTCTGCGGGTTTGTCACGATGAGTGACCACTTTCACAAGTCCTCATTTCTTCCATTGTTAATATAAAAATATTGATTAGTGCAGCTTTAAGTTATTCAGTCTTTGATGGACTAAAACACAGCAGTTTCAAAGATTAACCACCCTAATTTAAGATTAATAGTCCATTTTAAATGTTGGTGTTTCCAAAATGCAGCAATAGATAATTGCTTGAAATTTAAAACCAATACCTTAAATGGATGTCACATGATGTCGGTAAACCATACATAGCATAATGTAATTTCAGTGTGAATGTGATACAATGAAAGAGGATGCAACATTCTCTTCTGTTGTAGTCCCAATTTACAGTAATGTAACTGGTATATATATATATATATATATATATTTATTTTTTATTTATTTATTTATTATTATTTATTTTTTTACATAAAACCATTTATGGTGCTGCTCTAAAGAGTGAATACTAGATGTACTATACTCATATGACGCTGTCACTCATTTGCTGTTGTCCATACCTTCAAGTCCCTGATCCTGTTCACCTTTTACCCTCTTTAATCTTACCACACTGTCAATCCTTTCCCCCCAATTTCCTACCCCAATCCTGTATGTTACTCCTTCCCTTCACCTTGTGCAAGTATTTCCGTGTATACATACTTCTACAACTCCTTAACCCTTTCTCCACCCTTTTCCTCGCCATAGTTTCCTTCCTTCCACACTGACCAATTCCTTCCTAACACCAGAAACACAGATGCCTCATTCCAAGAGTCCATAATACTGTGTTAGATATGGGGCCGCAAGCGTGTGATACAGCACAGCATGATACAGTATGCTATGTGTGTCAGACACGGACAGATAGAATACAATCGTTTTCCTGTTCCACAGAGGCCCTCTACATCAGATAGCATATTAATAATACTGTCAACACGCCCGTTCAGCTTCTAAAATTGGATTGCTGTCTTCTATATATAAATCTCCACCCAGGGTTACCATATCACAGGGTCTCTTTGGCCATTATGAAGGCTAGTAACTAGACCATTTATCTGTAAAACATACAGGGGATTAGCTAAATGCCATGCCAGGAGATGTCACTTTTAATAGCGCTGACCTTCTCTCCCATGCAGGATTTCCATGGAGCTCTAATCTCTGAGAAAAAAAAAAGCTGACAGCAATTTGAATAAGAGTTACACACATTATATTATTTGCTAATAAAGGCTGGAAAGGAGCAGAAAATATTAGTCATATTGAGGACAGTTAATTGTGATATGAGGATGCCACGGAGACCAAGGGGAGCTAATGTGGTCTTGTTTAGTTTGGGTAATACAGTACACTCAGTACCAGATAAGGTTAAAGACAGAAGATGGTCAAGTTGTAGTTAGACACTCTGCTCAGGTTTTTCAGTTGAATAAAATATTTTTTCGACATAATTTTAACATTGCCATGGGTTGAAGTCAAGTTTGTCTGAATACAACTGGACAAAATTGAATAACAAAGATTACTGAGCCTCTGCTGGACTATCTCGCAAAAGTAGAAGTTGATTACCATCAAATGGATGGTTTTATTCAGATGTTTCGAAAACTTTAAAATTTTGTGCAAAGTTGATGACACTAATTATCTTTTGCCAATATCTTAAAAAATTGGGGAAATGTTGTTGAGCCTTGGTGGAGCTGAGGTGGCATGAGCCAGCAGCTGAGTGTTATATGAGACTTCCTTTATATCCACTACATGGCACAATCATTTTCAAAATCGACACCATGACACAGAATAGAGGAAGTAATATTAGTGAACATGAAGCTGAGGGGACTGCAGTTTCTATTGTCATGATTCACCACTGAGGGAGTTGCTATTTTTACTTGGACAGAGATGAGTTTGGGTTAACAACTTGCAGAGGTTGACTTGGTTGAACGCACAGAGGTTGATCATATTTGTGTTACTAATATTTATCTCACTAGGATAGAGGTTATCTAGTGGTGAAGACTAAAACTGACTGACATCCTGAGGTTTATGAGCTGACATACTGTATGTTTATGTTGACTGTTGTACAAAATTAATACAAAGATAGCCTAATCTTTATTGTTATATCTCCCTGGGACTGATCAAATAAAAACAGAAGTTTACAGTACCACTTCTGTATACTCTGTAGTATACAGTGCAGTGTGGTTGCCAAACAAGGCTGGCTAATGTACAAAGGTTTTAGTTATCTTAAGTTTACAGTACACTGTAATTAGGTTAAACTTGCCCAGAAATTCTTGATTTTGAAGCTGACAAACTTACTGAGGTTGAGGTTGCTTTTGTGGCTTTTGATCTTATCGACAGTTCCACTGTAAAGCAGCTCAAAGCTGTCAAAGGTACAGTCCTCCATCTTGCACAAACCCATCCGTCTCTGCAGTAGGTCAGTCCCTGGGATACTCATGCAGGAACGGGACGGAAGAGTGGCCGCCTTGGTTATTTCTTGAAATCGAGCCACAGCTACAGGTTCTCCTGGTTCGTTCCAGCTTGTTTAGCACCCTCTGCTATCTAATGACCACAAACCTCTTTAAAGCCCTTCAGGTATATCCTCCACGTTCACATGTACCATCCAGAGACAAAGAGGTCAAGGACAGGGTTTTTGGTGCTAATCTGTCACCAGCAACACAGGAGACTGTTCTGCTAGGCCTCCACACACAGAGAGTGATGGTCAGTGATAGGAGCTGGTCTGAGTGTGTTAGGCACTCGGTAAAAAGAGAAGGAGGGCAGCGGAGGTAGAGAGAGGTGGGGCTTTGCTGGGTGGCCAGCAGACTAAGAGGGCCTGGAATCTGAGATTTCTGACACAAACACATTATATATGTTCATGTGCCTGTATGGGATTATTTGAGCGCTTGTGTACATATGTGTGACCATGTGTTATGTTTGTTGTGTTTTGGTTTGTACATGTTCATATTTGTGTGCAGGAGCATGTGTGCGAGGATAGCGAGTGCATGAGTACTGTAAATACGTAAGCAAAACAAATCGCTTTTCATCTAAGCAGGCAACGTTTAAGACCTCAAAGGAAAAGTACTGTGTGAGTTTTTCAATCCAGGTCAGAGACAATGGCTCCTTTCATTAAAATGAAGGTGGGGGCATGGGGGATTCAGAGAGAGAGACAGAGAGTGCAACAGAGAGAGAGCAACAGAGAGAGAGAATCAGCTGCTTCACATTGGTCTCTCATTGTTCGCCATTCTCTACAGTGTTTTCCCCAACACTGGATGACTTGAGCAGAAAGGGAGGTTGAGCTTTGTGGCCTCCAGCTAATCTGCAGATGTTAATACACCATTCAAGACACTGACCAAGGAAAAGTGGACAGGTTGAGAAAAGCCAAAATGTCATTGGCAATAAGAATAAATGATTTATCTACCCCAAATTGTTTCTGTATAATACAAACTGCAACATCTTTTCAATTGTGAGACATCATGTTCTTTCAGTTTTACTTTAGAAATTAAACCTGTTGCAAATCTACACAGACAGCTGATCACACTAAACTGTTCATATTGCCCTCACTCTGCAAGCAATAAGTTCAAGAGTTAAGAGTCAAGAGTTCTTTTTTTCCTTTCAGATTTTGCATTTTAGTTTGTATTTTATAATTATTATACTGTAGTTTAGGTTGTACTTGGAGTGAACAAATAGCAAGTACTGTATTTTGTCTTTTTGTCTTGTATCTTTTTAAAAATAATTTTTTCTCTCTGTGGCCTCCTTCTACTCTGGCCCTGATATCTCTGGGTGACCTAGATTTCACTCACTTGTTTCACTTTTCCCCCCTCCACAACATTATGTTGACTTCATGGCTGAATCTCAAACTTCACAGTTCTCCCTGCAATATCAAAACAACACTACTCTTTCTTTGCTGACCACTTGTTCACGTGGCACAGATCCAGACTCCTTGACAGGAAATGTGAAGTTTGACTGTCTTTTCTCTCTGTGGAGGTCTATGTTACTGTGCGTGGTCTTTGTGAATGCTCAAATATTTATGTGGGAAAGAAATATGCAATAAATAATCTAGATAAACAATGTTCCATAATCCAATGTTGTGTCAGCAGGGAGGACAGCATCTGCTTGTTTGGAGAACAGTAATCACATAATAGATGTCATTAAAGTATTTCTGATTACATCATAGATATCTGGTCAAGACTGCAGTCTCCTCTCAGAACTGGGAACCAAGTGCTTTCAAGGAAACAGTAAGGAAAACAAATCAAATTTACACAGTTCAACACTGCTAATTTGCTAGAAAATACAAGCAATTGACTTGATATTAGAATTACATACAATCTCTGTTATAGATCATGTCAGTCATTGCTTTTATCCAGTGAAATATACACACACACACACAGGTTCAATGTTTTGCTTAAAACGCAATTTGACAGAACACATACAGTATGTCGTGGACATGCTGCCTGGTCAAAAAACAGACTGAACTACCCATACGGCCACCTGTTGCATTCTCACACGCTCGGCTACAGCAACTGAATGATGACTACACACTACTGTATCTAAACTCATGAGGGTACAACTAAATTAAAATCTAAGAACTGGGACATTTACTAGAGTATAGTGAGAGTAACTAATGTAAAATCTGCACCACCTGTGTGTAGACACAGAGGTTATATGAGTTGTCACATATAATATTCTATTTAACGTGACATTCTTCTTCCCAAACTCAAACATCCCAATTACAGAAAGCTGTCAAGACCCATTCTGCCTCAATGACTTGATTTCCTGTTATACAGAGCTAAGGTTTATTCATTATCATGCAGCATGTCCTGTAGCTGTCTTAGAAGAATGAATCATCATCAGAGTACCAGTCATCAGTAATGAGGCCGAGTCCCGTAGAACACTCACTTGCATAATTATCTCCAAGAATACAAAACTAAGACTTCTCAATTATTTCCATTTTTCTGCTGTGTATAAACTCTCCAGATACTAAAGGTGCACAATATGACCATCAATTACTGAAATCTATTTCTTAAATATTTTACTTCTAAATGAATACGTTAATAAGCTTTCAACAAGTATGCTTGTTCCATTTTGTCCTTAGACAAAATACAGCACTACACTGGACTGTCATCCTAATCTATTTTATGTGAGGACTCAAAAAGCACAGCTATTAGCAATGCAACTTCCACTTTCTAGGCCATTTTTGTGGTTTGGTATATATGTCTTATTGCAGACAATGTTGTATCATAGCAAGATATTTCCAGGGCTGCTACAATTCAGTTTGAAAGCAGAAAACATTTTTGCACTCTAAAATATTTAAATATGTAATGTAAGTGCACCTTGAGTAAGCTTTTTTGTTTGCTTGTTTGTTTATTTAATTACTGTTTCCGAGGTCAAGAATGAACTTTCAAGCTCACATTTTAAACTAGAGTTACTTCAACAAGACATTTGTTGAGCAACAAATACAGTAACAGCTAAGGTAGTTCATTCCAGTAGCTAAAAGGCCCTGCACACCCACACAGGTGTTTTCAATTACTCTGGCTAATTGCTCTGTTTCACAGAAGATATTTTGACAAGTCACACAGGACAAGCACAGTCGTAAATAATACAATTAACGATGAATTCGTTAACGTGAATTCCATTTAGCTGTTTCAGTTCACTGTCTTGGCTTGCTGGGACACTTGAATAGAACTGAGCCATTGTTAATGTTATTAGTGACACCCGTGCTTTTCCTGCTATGATAAGTCAAAATGGGATATGAGCTATGCAGGGAATTACGTGGCATTACCAAACTCAATGAACTAATAACAATTATGACGTGTACATTGTCCGGCCCTAACAGGTGCAACAAAACTAAAAGAAGAGTGATGGAGCTATCAATCAGGGACAGTCTGTACACACCCACAGTTTTGAGGTCTAATCAGAGAACAGAAGTGAAAACCCCTGTGTGGGTGGACTATGGGTGTTTAAAATTGACACTATATCTCTGCACTCTTAATATCCATTATTTTTTTAATATCTGTCAGTGGAGAATAAGACACTTCCTAATGGCTGTTTGATATACGCAACTGGGATGTACTTGTTATTCCGGGTGGTTTCCCAGTACCGGTGGGTTTACTGAGTACCAGATAGTATTGTGAAGAACGCATTGCATTACAGCCCTACTGCAATTCATCTCTGATTCCATTAGCTTTCAGTTGTGCTGTTGCTGCATTGTGTATGTTTGAGTGTAGCCTTTATGTGTGTGTTCCTCTGCCCAGCGTGAAGTAGGGCAGCAGCTAGGACACTGTATTGATCAGCCAGTCACTGTAGTGCACAAAGCCTGTCCTGTTCCCCCGCAGTGACCTTCAATACACGACCTCAAACAGGATAGCCTCTCTCTCTCTCACACACACACACACACAAACACACCCTCACACATCTAGTTCTCTCAAATGGTACGGAACTAGTAGGGGCAAAACCAATAAACCCAATTAAGGCAGGACATGTCTATTATATAGTGCAATGTGAGAATATAGAGGCACTACAAACATGTGCACACTTTAGCCTGCTAGTTCTAGGATGGACATCAACAGAACAAATGTCCAGTACATCTGTGCTTCTGTGTAATTATGCATTTGGCTTGTGTACTCCATAGCTACATGAGTTTGTGTTTTTTTTAGCTTGCAAAAATCAGATAAGAGTAAAATTAGGTCTTTTGTAACGCAAAAACAGAGATAGACAAAGCTAGAGATATCAACGAGCCAAGACTATAAAGTAGGCAAAAGAGAAAAGCAAAAAGAGGACACAAGGGCAAAGAAAGAAAGACATTTAGGAGGTAGGAGTGAATGGGGAAAAAAATAAAAGCAAGAGAGAACTAAGGAGAGACAGAGAAGTGAAGCAATAAAAGCTTAGCATATTAGGCCTGCTCATATAACAACATGAGGTGATTTCTTCTGGCACAATCCTTTGTTATTCTAGCACCAGTAGGAGGGTCAGTACAGCTCAGCTCTGTCACCCAGGGGACATATTCTAGTTGATATATCCCTCTGCTTTTACATCCATTACTATAATAATCATAGAACTACCACAGGGTTATCACTCAAGGAATCTGTGTTCTGCTTATCGTATCTTGGGGTGAGGACTTTAGAAACGCACAAAAATTCACACAGAAACACACTCAAACACACACATCCATATATTACTACATTGGTCATTTTAGACACACACACACACACACACACAGCTAATAAGGAGTAGTTTATCACTATGACTAGTATTTCAAATATTTTTTATAATCATATGATCTGCTTAATGAGGTAACTTAAGCATAGTGTTAACTGTTCCTGCTGCAGCTTTCAGACCATGGTCGGGAAGCACAGGGAAGACTTTGTTTTCCTACAGGGCTGAAGTTGATGCTAACTTCGGGGGTAACCACCTTCCCTTTTACCCAGCAGCTGGGAAGCAAGACACGGGAACGTCTTTGGTATTGAGGAGCAACAGCGTTTATTCATAGGCAAACTGTAACCTACACTGTACATTTACTGCCACATGACAACTTCACTGCTAGGCTTTCAATCTGCTCCGATCGCCAACACACCTGTCTGCTCTGAGCGCAGTCACAGTCACTCTTTCATGCTCACTCACACACTCACTACAGACTGATCTGTTCCTTAAAAAGGAGCCACGCTACTCTTATAACAAATAGGGAGGAAAAGTAATGAAAGACCGGGTCGTCCTCGCGATGTTTCACTGTGGACATGGTCATATGCAAATTTGGTAGACATCGCCCAACCCTAGGACTACTGCAGCACTTCACTTAGTCAGAATGAGGTGAATAAACACATTTATTCAATGATGAAAACATAAAAAAGACACGATGAGAGCATATTGCTAGCCCTTTAAACAAATCTGATTAGCCTGTTGTAGGGTGTATGTGCATACACACAAACATAATGAGAAGAGAGAAATGACAGAGGGGAATAGATGAGAGGAAGGGAATAAATAAGGACATGGAGAGGAGTGAGAGAAAGAGACAAAAAGAAGAAAACTGAAGGAAACACAACCTTAATACAACAGAAGGCCATCATGACCTCCGCTACATATGTGTATGTGTGTTAGTCCCTTGTATGTGATCTCACGTCCGGAAACATGGTTACAAATTAACCAATTGAGTGCCCTCAGAATAGCACTGGTCAATCATAACAAATGCCAAGGGAAAAGGCATGGGTCATTGTATCCACACACACACCATCCATCAGGAATGGAAACTCATGCCTCCTGTGAAGGCAGGAGACAATATACTTAATCAGTGTGTTTGTTTTGGCATACAGTGTGGGCCCCGGCTTTATTTTAGGCAGCAGTGAGAAAGTCGTCAGCGAGAAAGAGAGAGAAAGAGAAAGAGAGAGAGAGAGAGAGAGAATACGCCTACACTCAGTTCACTCTGAGTGTGAAAGAGATCCAAGAAGCCCAAACTTGGGTTAAATGCTGATGCACCATTAGAGGGATAAGCACAAAACCAACGCACACTTCAAGGTTTGGAAGGATGAGTCTGTTACTTTTTCTCCTATTTATCAACACGCCATTATTGTCCTTTTCCTCTAAGAAAGCCTGTTTTTAAAACTGTAAGAGGCCAAGACATTTTCTTAACTTCTCAAGTGAAAAAACTACACCGTGAACTTGAAGCTAAACTGTAAACTGAAATTAGCCCTGGGGAGACAAGAAGAGTTAACTAGCAGCTAGCGGCGAAAGAGGAACTTTCATATTTTAGGTGTTGAGCTGACGTTCTCATCTAGAGCAACTTAAAATTAACAAGAAACGTGTTGGCTGGTGAAAACGGTGACCTTTCAATTATGAAATTGTCTTCTATATGAACTATGAGTGATTTAGAGCTGCAAATAATTATTTTCATTATTGATTAATTAATTAAATAATTGTTTTATAGCCCATAAAATGTGTGAAAAGAGTGGAAAATGTCACATACAGGTCACAATTTACCAGATCCCAGTATAAAAAAATCTCTTAGAGTTGATCTGGCTGTAGATGTCTTTACAGCCTTTGGCTTGTTTTGTCTGACCAGCAACTTCCTGTTCTTGCTGTGTAAGCCACCCCTACTCACAGTATGTATGTTATATAAGCCTAAGGATTTTATTATTTTATTTCAGATTTTCACTATTTTAGCCATTCAGTCAATTTACATTCAGTAAATACCTTTCTATATGATAGGTTTCATTGTCAGTGATGGGGTCCGGCATTCCTGCGCTGGATTCAACTTGCCTACCTACACACGAGGGATTCACAGAAAATGAGGCATGCATGTATTTCTGCTTTACTGTTTGTAATTCTGTCTCATTCATTTCAACCTCACTGTTAACTGTTCACTCACCTCCAGCTGTGTCAGAGCTATGTTAATATACAAATAAATGCAAACCCAAGTTTTCTTACTGCTGCTACTTCACATTAAACGCTGATCGCAGAAGCTGAAATCTTTTGATAAAAAGGTCAAATGTGTGACAAAACAACATTATAATGAAGTACTGTAGTGCTGCAGAGATGCCCTGGCCTACAAATGTTGCTCTGCAGATATAAGAAAACATGTTTGTTTGGTACAGCCACCAACAAATGTCACATAATCATGATTAATAGTTTTTTCTATTTAAAATAATGTGAGTTTTTCCTTGCCACTGTTGCCAAGTGCTTGCTCATGGTGAGAATTGTTGGGTCTCTGTAAATAATATAATATTATAATATTAAGAGTACGGTCTAGAGGGATGGGCAAACTTTATGACTCACGGGCCACAATGGGTTCTAAAATTTGACAGAGGGGCCGGGCCAGGATATATATGTGTGTATATATTACATTAGAGATTTGGCCTGTAACAAGTAGCAAAGCATGAATATGCAAGGCTCATTGTACAAATTGTTTTCCAAATGCATTAATTAAATTAATAATTAATGTATTAAATTTCAGTTGAATAAACACAGCAGAAAAACACAAATTCAGTTTCATCAAGTGCCAAAAGATCAACAACTTGTTGATTTATTTCTTTTTTGCCAGTGCATCAATAAACAGCAGAAAAACTCAAGTTCAGTTTCAGTGGGAACAGTGTTGTTGAACTCCTTGTTTTGCCAGTTCATCAAAATCTGGAGTAAGTTTTGTTGTGGCAATTCTCAGGATAGATCCGAGGTGTTGGTCAGTTAACCTGGATCTGTGAGGGGCTTTGTTGATGTTCATGATGCTGAATGTCTGCTCACATACGTAGGTCGAACCAAACAAAGTCAGCATCTTCTGTGCCGTCTTCCGGAGGTTTGGAAACATGGCTTCGTTAAGTGAAGCATAAAAGTCATTCAGATTAAGAGAGTTGAACTTCTCCTTTAAGACTGAGTCAGACTGAAGATCGATCAGTTCCAATTGCACTTCTTGTGGTGCGGTTTCAGGGTCTTGCGACAGGGGACAGGACACCAGTTGAAGTGACTTTTCAATGTTTTCAAAGTCAGAGAAGCGACGGCTGAATTCTCCGTGCAGATCATCCAGTAATTTGCTGTATTTCTTTGCGTTTCACGTCGCCTCTTTCTGCGTGCCAAGTGTGGCGAAATGAGTGAAAGATGTGTTTGCCATTTGTCTGGAGAATAAAGTTAGCTTAGATTTGAAGGCTGTAACATGTTTGTACATGTCGTGCACAAACTGATCTTTCCCCTGTAGTTTTACATTCAACTCATTCAAGTGTGAAAATATGTCCACAGAAAACGCAAAATCACAAAACCAGTTCTTGTTGCTTAGCTCAGGAAATTCGTCAGATTTCCCCACCGACTCCAAAAATGCGCCAATCTCCTTTTTCAGGTCCCACACTCGTTGAAGCACTTTGCCCAAACTCAACCAGCGGACACGAGAGTGGTACAGCAACTCCTGATGATCCGCATCAGTTTCCTCTAGGAACTTGATGAACTGATGATGCTGAAGTCCCCGTGCGCGTATACAGTTGACAAGTTTAACGACTGGATTCACGACATGATTAAGCTGCAATATAGACTTACAAAGCGATTCCTGATGGATGATGCAGAGAAGGAAAATAACATCCTGCTCTGGGTTTTCCTCTTTCACTTTATCCTGGATTCTTTTCAGCAGCCCAACGTTTTTTCCAGTTAAATTTGGTGATCCATCCATCGTGACATTGGCAAGTTTACTTCAAGGTAGGTCTCGATGACAGTAGACACCGTGTTATATAAATCCTCTCCCCGAGTTGTTCCCTTCAGGGACTCCATGCTCAAAAACTCTTCCGTTATCTCAAAACTATCATTAATCCCTCGGATGAAAATTAGGAGCTGAGCAGTGTCTTTTAAATCGTTGCTTTCATCCAGTGCTAGTGAATATAACTTGAAGGACTCAGCTTTTTTGTTTATTTGGCTGGCTATATCTTCGTCAATCAGTTCCACACGGCGAGTCACAGTTCTGCGTGACAAACTGATTTTTTCAAACTTGCCTTGGCTCTCCGGACACAAGACACCTGCCGTCTCTACCATGCATTCTTTTAAAAACTCGCCTTCGGAGAAAGGCTTGCTAGCTTTTGGCTAATTTGAATGCCAGCAAAAAACTTGCCTTGGTACTTGACTCTTGAATCGCAGTTTGCTGGTGAAAAAAACGTTGCTGAGTCTGTAAATTAGCTGCCAACCTCTGAGCCGTAGCCGCCCGTTCCTGCGCTGACTTCTTGCTAGCATAGTTAGCATGCTACGTAGCAAAGTGACGGCTGATATTATACTCTTTGAAAACCAAGACTGTTTCTTGGCATATTAGGCAGACAGCCTTTGATCGGACTTCAATGAAAAAATATTTTGTTGTCCACTCCTTATTAAAAACTCGGCACTCACTATCCACTTTTCTTTTCTTTGATAAGCTCATTTTTGCAAAAGGGCTCATAAGTGAAGAAGAGAGTAATACGCGCGAACAAGGTCAATGCAGCTGAAGTGCGCCATCTTTTGGGGAAACGTGGGCATTACAGGGGAAAGGTAATTGGAACAAGGTTTACCAGTACCGATTTTAATATAATTTGGTCACGTTCGGCAGGCCGGATTAATAAACCCAACGGGCCGTGTGTGGCCCGCGGGCCGTAGTTTGCCCATGTCTGGTCTAGACCTGCTCTATAGGACAAGTGCAATGAGATAACTTCTGTCATGAATTGGTGCTATATAAATAAATTAATTGAACTGAGTTTGTTTGTCTGTCTTGCAAACAGATACACCAGTTGCTGGTTGTATTTCTGAGTAGCAAGGAGTGTCTGCTGCCCCCAGAATTCTGGGACCTGTAGTATCAAACCACACAAACTATGGCTAGTCTTCTCACAGTATGTTGTTTTCCCATATTACCTATGCTCCAGAAAAGCCATTACACAACACATAAACCCATAATGTCTTGCTACAAGGATTCTTTTGTTTCCCACTAATCTCATTAGTTTTAACTAACGACTAACTGTATATAAGCATATAAGTCTGTATTTATCTCAACACATAACTGAGAATATGATGAAATGTAGGTCTTTCTATAGCAGCCTATACTGTGCAAGGAATCACCCACCCTCCACAGTCCGTTATTTATTGTACGATTCTACATAAAGCACAGGAAAGCAGAGTAGAGTGCATAGGAAAATAGTAGAAATAGAATACACAATAACTAGAGTGCAGGGCAGAGAGCTCAGAACTCCATTAGGTGCTAATAGATTGTCACGTTTCAGTGTTCCCCGAAGTACGATTACAACGGCCAGAGATAGGATGAGAGATTGACAAGCATGAGAGAAATGGATAACCAGAGAGTTAGAGGGGAAGGGAGAAGCAGCAGACTGCTACAAGAAAGCAGAGGGAATAAAAACACAAAGCACTTGAGGTAATGCTAGAAGAAAAAACAACATTACCCAGAGGTACTACTACCCTTTTCCAATCAACAAGAGAAGGCAACATGTATGAAGGTTCCTCCCCTTCAGAGTCCCCTTACAAAATGCCAAGTGTCTGCCATCTTAGGTAGAGCACTGATTACATTTCTGTTCTTAACTCTTTGAGCTAATGAAACTGTCACAACTGCTTTACCTGCTTGAGAGTTTATGTGCAAGCACGTGTGTGTGTCAGATCTCAGAACATACTGCCGTGTTTGACAGAAAGAAAGCATAAAGGCAAAGGGAAATCAAAGGTGCGCTAAAAGAAGAGAAGGGGATAAATGAGCAAAGAGAGAGCTGAGACTGTTTCAGAAATGAAGAGCGGGGAATGGCGGGCAGAATCTGAAAGAGCAGCTCAGCGGGATGGAGAGAAAAAGGCAAAGGGAGCTCTAGATATTTTTTAAAGAAAGGGGGGGAAGGGAAAAAAGGAGGAAGTAAGGAAAGGGCAAACAGGAAGGAAGAAAGGTCCATGAAAGGAGAGCTCATCTAGTTAGCATCCTGTGTGACAATGAATCCAGCCCTTTTAGCTCACGGAGGACACAGCCTGAGGTATTCTCTTTCGCACTCTCTCTCCCTGTCTCTCTCTCTAATAGACACACAGTCGAGGGGGGGGGGCACACTTCACAGTCCATTACACACCACGGAATTGTCAATGTGCTGTATGGTACAGGACAACCAGTACCCTCACTGGATACCAGGTTAGACAAGCTTGTAAATGTGTATGAGCTGAGTGGGTGGACTCAGGATAAGCATCAGAGTTTGTTTTTTTTTGTTTTGTGTCAATGGATCAGGCTGCCAGGGACACAGGAGGCAGAAGCGCCACACTAGGTCATTTCTCCTGCAAGCAGTAGCCTGGCTGTTCAGACCAGAAGCGCATTTCTCCGTGCCGGTCAACAAGCGATTCTGCTCCTCTGCTCTTTTCTAATCACAATAAAGATCTTTATAATAACCTCATGAATTTATAACTTAAAGCTTTTTATGCCTTTCTGCAGAGCGTCGCTTCTTCTGCAACAATGAAGTTAAAAGGATTGCCTTGTGTGATCTGCGGGGAGGGGCACACACACACACACACACACACACACAGATGAGCAGACAGACACAAGCCTGTGTGTCTGTCTACTAGTCTCTCTGTTTAGAGACAACTGACAAATATGTGGAATAAGTCATTTAAATTACACCATAACAAACACTGATACTATTTCTAATAAATATAGTGGGCAGATCTTGATATTTTATCATGTAGGGGGGATCAGAACAGGAGGGAGAGGGGCAGAGAGATCAAAAGGGTTGGCAAGCATGGGATATTATTTATCAGAAGCAGATCATTTATAGCATATATAATATCAATTTATATTGTATATAATAGATTATCTGTGTTTTCTTGCCAGTTTCGTTCACGGTATGTGGAAAAAACAGGCCAGACGGCGAAATTATCGCTTCTGAGCGCGAGCCGACGTCGGAGCTCTGCACCGTGGTGCGCTTTGTCAGAACAGCCTAACTGGTTAACATGGGCACCGAAAGGAAGCGGGCAGCGTATCGTAACGCTGTTCTGACAAAGAGTACAGTATACTAGGGCTGCCCCCTAACAGTCGACTAAACCGTTGAAGTCAGTGAGAAGAGTCTTCGTCGACCAAGTTTTCATTAGTCAGATAGTCCCTGAACCCCCCCAAACTGCACTTGGGAGCTGCGCCTCGTCACTGACACAAACATATCAGGGGATTGTTGCAACACCGACATTTTCTCTTGTAACACAGGAAGTCACTTACTGGCGCACTGCTGCTAATTGTAGTAGCTGCCATTAGCTAGTTAGCTAACTTAGCAGTCCTATTAGCTGACTCTGCCCTCTGGAGTCTTGGTGTTTGTTACAACACTAGCACAGGAGCTTTGGACAGCCAGGAGGAGGGAGTTTTCAGGCCCGCCCCGGGTGGGGGATGCTGCAGGGCAGCTTTCAAACCAACTCTTCTCTCCACTTAAAATCTTCACCTCACTGTCTTCAAATGTGTGGTTTGTAGCTTTTAGAGGCGAATGCACGGTGCTCTGCAATCCCGAGTTAGTGTGTCGTCTATGCTGATAGTCTTTTCTGAAGTGGCTGTTTAGTCTCACCTATGTACCGTTCTTTGCAGTTTTCCTCACTGCATTGAATTGAATAAACTAAATTGCTCTGTTTTTGTATGGGCATCTTGTCCTTAGGATGAACGAGTTTCTGTCTTAAAGTGTTGCCTGTTTTAAAGAAAACAGGAACATCGTGCTGTCTAAAGATCCTTTGTAGTTTTTCAGACAGTCCAGATAGATAAGGGATGGAGATGTTACTTGTAACATTCTTTCTCAGCCATGGAACTCAAACCATTTTCTGGTGCCCCAAAAACATAAATTTAAATAACTAATATAATAAACATTTGACGACTAGTCGACTAATGGCTTGAACTAATGACTACTAGTCGACTAGGAAAATCTTTAGTCGATAAACAGTAAATCCATAACTGCAAACTGCTATAAATAGCAGAGAATGGCTTTTTTCATCTCATCCTAAAACTACACTGTAATAGTAACAGAAGAAGAACATTTCAGGTCCATCAGAGTTTCACTAGGGGATGCTGCACCACGAGGGGGAGTCATGATTCTGGTCCATGTTTTCATGAATTCAGATCCTGTGTAACCACATCTACAACTAATTTTAGGATAGGCTCAGTACATATTGTCAGGATTCATTTAGAGTTGTGTTTGAGCCCAATAATCACTCTTCTTTTAGCTCTGTTTTAGTCTCCACCAAGTTCTGATAGAAATATCTGGCTCTTTAACTGTTGAATGCTCCACTATGTTCACCAGCTAGTTGTTAATTGGTGTTGTTTGGTGCTGGGCAGGTAATGTACACTCGGGTTTTAGGATTTTTTTTGCTAAAACAGCTGCTGCTTGAATGAGAATGAACAAAAACAGTTAAGTTGCGGGCCGTAAAACCAAACACAGAACTGCAGGGGAAATGCAGAGTCAGGCGATATTTCTCAGTGGGTTCATCACTTTGCGCGACCCCTTTTGATCCACTGTTACTATCACAAAACTGATTATAACAGATTTAATTTAATTTAGAGCAAAAAACTAACCTTCCTAGATATATTTTTTTCAGAAAAGCATGTGTTTGCTGTTTTATGATGTGGCCAGCAACTTGACAATATCACTTCTTGTTAAATCCCTGTAGACACTCTACTGTAGAAACAACAAATGAATAAATAATAATAAAAAAAATAGAAAGGTTTGTAGGGTAATGGAGGATGCACTGCTAATTCATGGATGCTTCACATCACAGTGGGCCTCTCAGATGTAGCATGGTAAATTGATTAACATTAGCTCAGCAGATGCTTGCTTCCATTATGCTTCCAGTGTAATTTCAGGGTTGCTAACATACAGTTAGCAAAACAGGATGTCACTGTTATTGCCCATTCAAAATATCTGATTACATAATTCAACTTTGTGTGTTTATTTGTTTCCCCTCATCATTTAGAGTTGACTTGCTTCTGTGAAACTGGAGAAAAGTTTTCTTTCACATAGGGCCGGTAGCTGAGCTATCCTAAATTTGAAAAGGTAAGACAGGATAAAACTCTCAAATTTTAGATATCAACAATAGCAAGCAATGGAACCAAATACTGCTTACAGATACAATTGGGTATTATTACAGCTTTTAAGTTGAGCAACACATTACTGCTTCATTTAATAACCATAACAAATCAGGTTTATGTTGGACTGCCAGTCTGTTGAAAAAAAAAAAAAGTTGCAACCACGAGCAATGCACAAAACCATCCTGCGAGACTGTGAAACCTCAAAGCAGACAGATATCACAGGATGCTTACAGTTTAAAGCTAACACACACATTGAGATCTACTTTAAGAGATACATTACATTCATTAGCCAGATGCTTTTTTCCAAGGCGACCTACAGTAAATGCTTTCAACCTCCGTAGGAACAAGAGCTAGATGTCATTAAAAGCTCCTGCTACATTCACCATTTTGTATTCAAATCAGAAACTGTAGGACTGTAGATAAGAAATTGTAGAAAGAGGCAGTATCTCCACAACCACAACACAGTCACCACTGAATTGAACTTACACTTTTTCCTCATTGTTGTTTGTGCTGCAAACAATCTCACCACCTACATGTACTGTATAACAAAGAGCTGAATGCCACAAGTTCAGGGCTCTTCTCTGAGTACTGACAAGACGGATTCTGGGTATAGGAAACCCAAACCAGTAAAACACAACTGTTTGAACACTGAACAACACAGAGACTTATGATAACTTTTCATTTCAACAGGCACAACATGAATCAATTAACTGCCAGCATACATTTGGTCTATACACCCAACCACAGAGCGACTAAAGCACCTCATGTGTGATGATTGAAGACAAATTTTTTACATTTTTTATCTCAATGAGTGTTTGTATATTTGAAGTCTGTGTTTGTGTGTAGGTGTGTGTGTGCATACTCACGTAGGAAATGTTTCTCCAATAAGGCAATTTCCAGGTGACCTTTGACTTCATTGAGTCGGTCTGACTCCGACCTCTGGAAGTCCTGGATGGCCGCAGCCATGGTGGGAGACCCCGAACCTGCCTGTGCACGTGCACACACACACACATACACACACGCACACACACACACACACACACACACACACACACAAATGTATGCATACAGTACAAACACAGGTGAACATACAAGTATCAATGCACACACACCAACATTCAGACACACAGAAAACAAAAGAAGATGAGGTTTGGCTTTAGAATTACAAGTACTTGACAACAAAATACATACAAGAGAGCACAAGCAGGGATATCCCATATGATCTAACACATACAAACACACATACACACAGAGTAGCATGGCGCCATGACTCACGCTAACGTTTCCTGTCCTGGTTTAAGTCCAGCTGAAGCGAGATAGGAGGAGGAAGGCGAAAGAGAGGAGAATCCCCCTCTTCTGACTACAGCAACACTGATGACTCACACACTTCTGACTAAGGGCTTTAACCCTGACACACACAACTAGCAACACAACATGTGAGTAGGTGGACAGAGAGAATGCCAATGATTGAGAGGTGACGACTGTGGGAGAGAGGAGAGGAATGCGGGACAAAGTGTGAGAAAAAAATGGGTGAGTGAGTGATGGAGGGAGAGGAAAGGAAAGGAAGAAGCGAGAGAAGAGGAGAGATGGCTGTGCTAACGGATGATGAGCACTGCAGGTTGAGCATCGCTGCATGACTACAGCAAGGGTCCTTTAAAAGACTCCTGCCATACACACACACACACACTGCAGCAGCTTCTCCCCGACAGCAACCTGCATGGTTTGTGTGTGCCTGCGTAAACACACTGCAATGTCTTTAGCTGATGTGCTCTCTGCAAAAGAGAGTGCAAGAGAGATATAGAGAGAAGGAGAGATAGATAGCACAAAACTGACGGAGCGAGCCAAAGCCCAACAAGACAGGCGGGTGGAGAGACATAGAGACACAGACATGGAGAGAGTGTTTCTGAATAAAGAAGCACTTCAAAGAAAACAAATGAGAGCCTCTTCTAGAAGTGTGTCACGGAGAAGAAAAGGGATGAGGGAGAAATAGAAAGAGAAGGAGTGTATGAGAATTAAATGGAGACAGGGGGATAAAAGAGAAAGAAAGCGAAAGAGGCAGAAAGACAAGGACAAGGAGGACATAAAGGGAATGAAAGGAGTAGACGGTGGGAGTGAAAAGAAGTGTTGCTGCATTACGAGCGCTCAGCTACAATGCTCTTTGGCTTGGATTATGTCAAATCGCTAATGGTTTGGTCCAAGGACAATACATAACGTAAGCACACCTTCATGTTGTTTAATGCTGTTGTCAACTCTCAGTCAGAACCTCCTGGTTATCAAAAGTAGGTCAGCCCTGACGTCACCCTGGACGATTATCGGCTGATTAATTATTGTGATCCTCCTCCTCTCCCTCTTTCATGACTGTGGCTGATGTGAGCATAGGAATCTCACTGTCCTGCTGCAAAACGCCATTGTCTTTTGCAAGACATTTTATTACTGATACTTAGCATAAAATGTATGCAAACAAATGAAAATCATCTCGTGAAATTCTGAAAGCATCAGTGTTGTGATAGTCATAGCTACTGTAATTTGCTTCACACCCACTCTCAGCCTTTCTATCATTTAGCTGTTAGTTCTGCTGAAGGTGCACATAAGGTCACTGAGCACAATGGAATCTAAATGTAAGACTAATCTTCTCTGTCTGGTAGAGAAAAGAGGTGAGCAGATGTTGCCAACACACATTTTCTGCATTGTATTGAGCCCCGATCCACAACTCTTTCTGGGATATTTAATAGATGATCGCCCACCACAAATGAAACAAAAAAAAAGTATTCTGGAATGTTTCGCCAATGATCAGTTTGTATGAACTCCCTCATACTTTTTACATAGTCATTTAAAAACTTTCAAAACATGCACCAACTATTGTTAATACTGAAAACACTTCCAGATGGCATCCAATTATTCATTTATAGATACTATAAGTACTTCCAATAATAATTACACAGCGTTTCCAACCCTCCATCAAGTGCCTTTTCTAGTTAGCCACAACTCTAGGCAATATTTCCACACTTGGACCACTGTGGACTGAGCGTTGCACCTCTCTTCTTCAGGTCAGCAATTTCCTGCTCCAGAGTTTGTTTGTTTTTTAAAGCTTTCATCCTGCCTCTATTCTGTCCTGCTTCACTTCAATGAGCTTGATGAACACAGCCTGGCTTTTCTGTATGGAGACAGTGAGGCTCTCAGTGCTATCTGCCACCTCTTTCTTTGCCTCATTTAGAGATTTCTACTGACTGATCTCCCTAACCTCCTGCTCACGCTCCTCTGTCATCCGCTGTACTTCTCCATTTGATCCTTTTTTTCCTCCTGATTCCATTCTTCATCTCTCTGTGCTCAGCCTCTAGAGGGACATTGTCCACGGGGTTGTATGGTTGCCTCAGTACAGAACTGACACAGAAATGTCTGGTTTCTCCTAGAGAACAGCTCCAGGGATCTCAAATGCTTTTTTCCATACTCTTTCTTCTATGTTGTGAAATCGAGTGTGCTTTTTAAGCCTGCAACTTGCTCATGAGGCTCAATGTGAGCCTCACAGTAGGAAGGGAAATACAGAAGGTGTGATTTCAAGACCTTGTTTTGCTCATAAAACACACATAACACAAGAGACCTGCTCCATGTTTGGCAGATTGTTAGTCCAGCAGGCTGATGGTAGCACGTTTGAACAATTAATAAAGATACCTGGCCTGTCACAGAAAATGTTCTTACACAATTAACACTGACAGACCATTTAAGTGTACCAGTACTTGTTAATGCATGTTTTATACAATGTGTGGCTATAAAGACAGCCAGACAAATAGCACATGGTAACTGCTTCAAAAAGGATCAGCTGAGTCCATTTGCAAAATAAAAAAGTCAGTGGAACAGTGACTATAATCTGTCAATATCAGGCATTTATGGCACACCATGCTACATTACTATGCTGTCAAATTATTAACAGTTTCACTGAAAGAGAAAAATCTAAAATGAGATTATAAATCCTCTGCTCATGGTGGAAAATGCTGACAGTTGAATGGATAATGTGGTTATTCCCTACTTGACAGACATATTATCTGAAATGCCTGTTCTACTTTCACTTTTATTCTTCACCCAGTGAAACCACACACCCTCCTCCCTACCCAACCTGATTTCCTGTTAACCCTGTGATTTCCTGACTCGTAAAATGGTACGCATACCAAAACTGCCTGAGAAGAAATCAAATTTGTTGCCAACAGTGGACCAGGAGTACAATTTTGCCATATTTGCACACATTTAAAAAAATGAAAGTCACTGTAAATAAAAATGAAACAGCTTTAAAAAAATATAATAATAATAATAATAATAATAATAATAATAATAATAATTCAGCTGAGAGCTATGCTCAGTCAAGACTGAAATTCTCACCACAACAAAAATCTGAACCACCACAGTGATTTAAGCAATCTGCAGTCTTCTTGGTAAAGACAACCACAATCCTCTAGAGCAGCATCACGAGCAAAGGTGCAATACACAGCTCTGATACAGTTAGTTGGTCAATTTAAACCTATGTCAAAACCATAAAAACTAACTGCCGGTGTGACTTTAGTTTATATTTCCATGGGGAGATTACTGTTCAGAACTGTAATCCAAAACAATTACAGTGGTGAACTGCTTTTGGATTTTTCTGCCATTAGAGAATTGATCTTTAGCCCTTACTATGAAACTGAAAAAGGTAAGAGACTTTTAAATTCTAAAGGGTAAGATTACAGGCTAAAGTACTCATGACCCAATGAGATTTCAGCATGGAGTGGCATGTCGAAGAGCTGTTTAGCACTGATAGTTGGTTACGTGGATCTACGTATAATTTCATTCTACATGGCAGTGTGGCTTTGAAGGGCTTTTCATTTGAAAATCAAATGCAACTAATCTAAATGTAAACTTATACAGTAGGCCATGTTGTATATGAAGGAAAAGAGATGTATATGAAGATGCTTAAGGCAGAAGGTGTAATGAGGCAATAGTGAATGAATTTTCATTTTATTTATCCAACTAACACTATTTAAGTCTGGAAAAAAAAGACAATGTGCATTGATGTGAAAGTCAGGCCTACATACCAGGGTGTAGGTTATTCCTGTTTTGTGTTTGTTATTTACATGTAGATTTTAACATTGTTATATATGATGCATTTATCATCACTTTTTAATACATTTTAGCAATTATTTCTGTATTATTTTGTGCATTGTGCTGGGCTGCATCACATCATTTTACTTGTCTGCATTTTCTACATGTGCTTTAGATAAATGATACAATGACACAAAGTATGACAAACGCAGTGAGGAAGTCACCTGATCTAGCAGGAAAAGTAAGCATAGGCCAGTGAGGTCGTATGCAGTCATCTGTGCGATAACTGAACACCATCTGCCCAGCGACATTCTACCTGTTTAGTATGGATGACACAGGCTAGTTTGTCAAAAAAGTCTCAGTGCATGTATTTTGCAGCCAAAGGACACAATCTGTCCTCTTTTTAACAGATGAGGCAATGAAGGTAAGGTTTAGACCCAGGTCATGTGATCTAATCCTGGAGAGTGGACAGACAGATATCATTGCCGTCTAGGTGGGCTCCAGTGTGCCAGTAGGGACCTATGAAGGGCACTATGCAGGGAAGATGAGATTTCGACCAAGCAGTGGCATCCTTTAGATACTGAATGCAACTGCATGCTTTGTGGCAGAAAGTGCAAGCTTCATGTGTGCGTGTAAGCATGTGTGTGTGTGTGTCCCAGCAGGGATAAGAGCTAGCTTGGTCTATTTTGGGGCTTCAGAGTGTGACTCATCAGTGCTGTGATGTGATGTGGGCGATGCCTTCCCAGTGGGCTGGTACTCGGGCAGGCAAACACCAGTGCACAGACAGAAATACAAACACCAGCTCACAGGCACACTTGTGCACATAGGAGGGCACAAGCACATACATGCAAATACACACACATGTTGCACATGCCCACAGAGTATGCTAAAAGGGGCCATAGTCAGCTAGATCACTGAATAAAAATATATTGCTCCTGAACCAATTAACAAAAAGCCACAGTTTAATATTGTTTTATTCTTATGTTGGTACAATGAGGCACTGTTATGGTCTAATGATGTATTTTATCTCAAAGTACCACACATTTACCACCAGGCCTTGTGCAACTTTCAATGGGATGTCATATCAGCCGTCTATTTGAGGAGAAACAAAGGGAGAAAATGAAACAAGATCCCAGAGGCCTTCATTCAGGAAATGATACAATCCAATGACTAATCCAGTGTTTTGAATGCCGGTATCTTCCTATCAATGCATGTGCATGATGATGACGACAATACTGGTGTTTTAGTCAACCACAAGAGTGAGAGAGAGCTGCAGATTTCATGAAATATGAACAGTATCTAGCGTGGGAGGAAGAATCATCAGCAAACATGATCTAGATTTTTTTATCACGGCTGGCGAGTTCTCTTCATCCTGTCCATCTTCTCCCCTCTAGACATCTCAGAGTCCAATCTTCTGAGGCTCAATTCCTGTCCTCTAGGCTCCTTCATCACTTTCCCTGATTTAATCTTTTCTCTCCTTCCATTTTTCATCCCTGTCCTGCTATCCAATATCTGTTCATCTCACCACTGCTTTCATTATTTCTGCGCTTGTCTGCTGCCGATTGCCATCTCTATTCCATCATTCTCCATTTCTCTTCGGAGTATAACCAAAACAAGCGGGATTAAATAAAACAACATAGTTTCATTTTTTAGCCCTAAACATTTATTAAGCTAGCTAAGGATACTAAAACAACATCAGAAAGGTGAAACAGCAGCTACTGCACATCTCTCTCCCTCTGAGCATCCCTTTCAGATGGAATAATTCATGAGTACATAAAAAAAAAAAAAAAAACAGCACCACGTGTGTTCGTCCTAGCCAGACAAGGCTAAATGTGTATTAAGACAAAAGCAAGATAACCATTTACTCAGTATGATAATGATGATAAATACAATGACAGAATTTAAGACACTTGAAAAAAAAGAGAATGAAAAAGGGAAGAATATATAAACCTAGGTAAAATAAAAAAAAAAAAAGGATGAAAAAGGAACAACAGGGAATTTTTAAAAATCACTTTCTGCTTCCTCCATGAAACATGATCAACTGCAATCACAGCCATAAGTCAAAAGCCCAGCTCAAACACACACACATATACAATATATGCACGGTGAGCACTCACAGGGTCTCGCAGGAGGTCCTCTGTGTCTCGCAGAGCTGCTCTGGGCTTCAGCTGCATGTCTTCGCTACATTCGTTGTCGGAGGCGGGTGGCGACTCGGCCAGATCCGGGAAGTCGTCTCTCGTCCTGGGGCCTCGAAAGCGGATCTTGTCCAGGCGCTTTAGCATGGTCAACACCGCGCACCTGGGCTTTACCTTAACATGGTGGACGGCAACCCTGTGGGGACACAAAACACAGAGGCTATTGTTGGTATGGCTATGTGGAAAACCGTTCTTCTGACCATATTAAAACCTAATATATAGAAAATAATACAGAAGATTTTGGAGGGGTAGTGTTGTGTAAAAAGTACTGTCAACATCAATTACACATATAGAGTATATGAAAAATGAAAAATGTTTTACAGCTGGGGTCTCTGAGACCCCAAACTGAATTAATGTGTCATTTTCTGTAGTGGATTCCTGAAACATGTCATCAGTTCAAAATCACGTTTATAAGTAATTCACATAAAATTAGGAAAAGTCAGGCAATAACAAGCTGATAAAACAATGTTAACTATGTTTTTGAGCTATTAAAGAGAGGCCCAGGTCCAAAAAGAACATTAGGGTTATGGGGTTAACACAGTTTTAGGATTATCAAAAACAAAAACATAAAATCTCCTTTGAATACTGAGACTACAGTCTGAGCTAGCAAGGCTGAGTCTGCAGCCATGCTAGCAGCTCTAAGAGGATGTACTTAAGACACAGAGGTGCTTTGAGCTAAATGCTAACACTAGCATGCTAACATGCTCACAGTGTAAATACTAACATGCTGATGTTAAGCAGGTATAATGTTTGCTATGTTCATCATCTTAGTTAGTATGTTAGCAAGCTAATACTTGCTAATTAGCAGTAAACACAAAGCTGACAGGAATATCATTAGTTTTGCAGGTACTTTGGTCAAAAAGTACTGACTAATTAGATTTTGACCTGATGATTGAGCTCTGATTGAAGTCATTACAATTCATCCTCCGGGGAAAGTGAATGTCTATACAACATTTCATGGCAATCCACCCACTAGTTGTTGAGTATTTCAGTCTGAAGTGGTGGACAGACCAACCAACCCACAGACCGACATCGCCATTCCTACAGCCATGCCTCTAGAACGGCTAAAAATAACTGTTATCTTGTGTTGTTTGTTGCTCAGTATCAACTCTTCTAATTTCCAACTCCAAAAATGAGTCTTGCGAAAAGTTCAATATAGACAATTACTTAAAATTTTTTTTAACTGACTTTTACTGTGATGACACCAATTATTTTATGAAAGTAGATGTTACAACTTTTTGGTATTGTATTTTGGAATGTATCTCAAAGCTTGCACTTTGTGCACTGCAAACTCTGTATTCATCCCGCTGAAATTACCCAACACCAACACCCATTTTAAATTCCCTTTTTGCCCCCCAAATTATCCCCAAGGTGACATATGACGTAACACACGCCAACCTCTAACCTTTAATGCTATTGAAGCTCTAACCTTGTCAGTGTTTGTGATTTGCTCTCCCCTCCGGCCTATACAGGAAGATGAACCAGTAACCCTGTTAAGAGCCATGACAATGACATCCTTTCACTCTGGCAAATCGTTGTCAGCAGCGGCAGATCTGCTGCTCCATAGCGGGAGCAATGGCAGTAGATGTGAGAGGTTGTGAAAGGCTTAATGGTTGTGTTTTAGTATCAGGGGCCCGGGTGTAATGATGACAGATAGAACAGGGGGGCTGTTTGTGTCATCATACAGAGTCACAGGAGTCAAGCTACTGCAGCATTTCCTCTGCATTCAGCAGCAGTAGTCTGACACTGCAGTAAAATTAATCCCACTGATAGAAACAAAATACAGACAGGATTAATGACCTCCTTAATGCTCAACAAAGGTAAGCCAACTGCAGTACAAATGTGCTACGAATCATGATTAGCATCGAAATGGAAGCCAGTTTGAAACCACAACAGGTGCTAAACTGTTATTGGCAAAGCATCTGCAAGCAAAAACTAATGATAATCTCCTCATAGCTACTAGTTCACAAACGTTCCCAGCCTATTAAATTCTGACTGCACCCAAAGTGTTACCTTTCTAACCACCACCTCCGTTAAGTCCTGTCTTTGAATGAGAAATGCTGACGGAATGAAACAACAGTGACCTTCCCTTGTAGTACTACTCTACGTGGAGGCAATTCCTGATTTGACCGAATGCAGTGTGTCAAAAAAATGTCACAATAATCCGTCATCATTTCCAGCAGCTGACCATGCACGGAACAACTGAATGTGTTGCCAACATGACTGTGTTGCTTTTTGACTACTGTGATTTGTCATTTGGGAAGGGATTAAGTGTAGTTCTTCTTGATGTAATCCTTAGAGATTACTTAATCTGCTTGATTGGATGACTAGCTGTCACACTGTAAAAATGGTTATCTGACTGATGAGCTGTCTGACTGTTTTTTGTGAATGCCTAACTGATACAATGACTGGCTTGTTGTTGGACTTACTGCTAGTCTAACACACTATTTCTGAAAACTCAGAAGACTGTTGACTGGCAACCTGGCTGTCTAAATGCTTAGACCTACCAGCCTGGTTTTCTCAATGGCTATGCATTCATTTAGGTGTTTAGGCTGAATGAATGAATGAACAGAAAGTCATCAACCCAATACTTTCTTTTAATGCAAATGTAGACAAAGGGTACATCCCAAATCCCTTATTTGATCAATCCTCACTCCTTGATCTTCGCGGGACCCAGAAATCAATCTGGTCCGCCATCATGAAGGACACTCCAATGCTCTTATTCTGCCTCTTAACTTCCTGTTAGTGATTATGATTTACTACAGTTGGGCTTCTTTGACTACACACTTTAGATTTAGCCACAAACATCACAATGGGACAGTCCAAAGAGCTCAGTACAGATCTGAAAAAGTGCCATCTCACTGGTGATCTTGTGACTTCAGGTGCATCTTGAATGCAGCCGGGTGTTCCAATAGGACAATGACCCTAAACTAACATCGAAAGTGGTTTTGGGATGTTTTAAATCAAGCTGAAATTAGGCTTTTGGAATGGCCTTTGCAAAGTCCTCACCTCAACCCCATTGAAAATGTGTTGACAGCCCTGAAAAGACCATGTCCATGCAAGAAAACCAGTTTGAACTCTACCAATTCTGCCAAGAAGAGCAGTTAAAGATCCAACCAGAAGTCTTCTGGAAACTTGTTGATGGATAGCCAACCAAATGTGGCTGATCGAGGTGAAGTGACAACCAACTACTAGCTGTGCGGTATGTTTATTTTTCACCCATTCGATTTTGTTAGATTTTCAGAAGACATACAATGACTTTGTTAAAGAAACCAAATTTGTGAATGTTTTTTGGTGAAAAAGGAAGCGCGGTTTCGTCATTCTGTAACAGAAAAAATAACCGCTACAGAAATAATTATGAACCCAACACTCATTACAGTACATGTCCCTTCCAAGTGTATGTAAAGCTTTGACTGCAACTGTATTTTGATATGAGATATACTGTATTTACATAATTCCCTTTACACTAAAACATTTAAGCTACTAAATTAATTTTACACATTATTCTGATCATGTCCTGGATTACTAGATAATGCATTTACAAACAGAATAGCAATAAATGCAGACACAAATAACAATTTTGAGGGAAAAGACAAATAGACTAATATTTCACATTCTGTTTTGCCATGTGGGAGGAGGATATCAATAATGTGAAAAAAAAGGTGGCAGTGGTAACATGTTTGCTCTTATTATTAACTGAACAGAACAATACATTATCTGTGCAAAATACTAACTCCAATGTATCAAGATGCTACAGAGCTGTGGAAGCCAACTGACAGGTGATCCGGCTCTGCTGCCATCAGAGACTGACGTCGCTTGAGATGACGCCTGAAAGAAAAGGTCTCATTTGATCTAAAACTGTTTCCTTGATTCCTCTTTCCTCACGTCTTTAGTAGGAGGGACTAAGACGCGAGAAAAGGGCCCAAGTGAGGGTAACGTGGATGCAATTAAGGGAGATGTACCCATAGACATGCAGACAGATAGACAGGCATTAAGGCAGCGAAGGGTTTTTGTGCATGAACTTATATTTTAGAAAAAAATATTTTATTTCCTAGACAACTCACCCACATGGGCACATGTAAGCGGAAAATACAGAGGTCACTGGTGGGCTGATCTTTCTTAGCTGACGGGTGAGTGGAAACATGGTGAGTGGTAAATTAATAAACACTTCTCTCCAAGCTGTCAAGACATCTGTCACAATGAAATCAGTTCTCACTACAACCACCTGAATCCACCTACAGCCTGCTCGGTGCTACAGCTCAGTGAGCCGCTGGTCAGCTCTAACTAACTGCAGTTACCTACCATGAAAATCAGGCCATAACAATAGTGACTAATAAAAAGCATCAGTTGCACTTACAAATTTGCATTTACAAATCTAAAAAACACCCCAGAAATGGACATTTTCATTGAGAATTCAATTGAAAAATGCAACAAATAAATCACACTCCATTCAATCTTTAAGTAAGTGCTAATATTTATGAAACAGCCATAATTTTTATAAACTATGTTCGTATGTTCGAGTACATTACTTGTTCCCATGCTATTCCTCACCACTTTACACCGTGCTGTTCTTCAGGCTAACTCTCCTTTATTTATTTCCTTTTTTAAGGATTTCTCTCTCCAGTACAGAGGCAGTTTCAACCACAACACCGTCTTAAATAGGAGAATGAAAAGATGAAAAGAGAGGACAGGAGGAGGAGGAGGAAAGGGCTTTAGCTCAAGGTCTGATCACTATGTGAATGTTACTGAAGGGAATACACACAGACAGGCCTCGTAAATTTTTTTGCTCGGTTATGTACAAACACAAAGACACCTCCATCCACCTGTACCTAATCATAAGTCATTGCTAACACAACTGCTAGGGGAGAGGTTGGTGCAGTCATAAAACATAAAACAGAGGCAAAGATACGCACAAACACATGCACCTAAACAAATTGACAATGTAGCAACACACACACACACACACACACACACACACAGGTGGATAGTGTTTGTTTGTTACTGCATACATTAGTTAAGGGTGAGTAGCTTTACAAGCCCGGTGTGTATCGGCTGTACAAGCCTAATACTGTATCTGTGTGTGTACGTTTATGTCTGTCTGAGTAATCTTCTGCTAATGACCCGTAGTAGCTCAGGGTTACTCTTGGTCACAAGGGTCACACTCACTGCAACAGCCAATCACAGTCATTCATGGATATCGAGCTGTAAGAGGCAGTCTAATTTTTGTTAGTTGCAGCCCTAATCTCTAAAATTAATACTTGATACAAAACTATTCAGTTTACTATCATAAAAGACTAAGAAAAAATGTTTATTTTATTTGTGTTTTTGCAAATTTTGCTTAAAAAAATTGTTGTTTAAATTTCTGTCGGTTGACTTATCAATTAATTGACTAATTGTTTTTGCTATAGTATCTTGTAATTCTCATTCTAGCTGAGCAGCCCTATGTATTCACCACAATACACTAATCACAAGCCAAGATTGCAAGTATAGCATGCAATGTTTTGATAGATCCTTGCTGGTAACCACAATAATGCATTTTTTATGAGTGCTATTACAGTCATCACGTTCTTTTATGTATTAGTATCAGGGCATGGCTACTTTCATCTGAGTATCAATTAGTTTGGCTTATAATGTACAATGGTTGGCTAATAAACCTAAGTTCTCAGATAAACACCAACACACTCATCTTACTTTGATAACTATTCAGGTGCATGGCCTTACTATCACCCATGGCTATCTACAGCTATAAGATGATACTGGCACAGTACAGCCACATGAGATCTGAGTAGCTCTTTCTACTATTACATCCTATATAACCGTTGCCTATCAACCATGCACGAAAGGGAGGGGGGCAGTGGAAACAACTGCATACTGTTGAGTACAATACAGGCTAGAGCACTCGCACAAGTAGGCCACTTTCTGTGCAAGTGTATTTTCTGGGAAATTAGGCAGTCAGGTTTTGTTTTAGAATAATAGAAAGTTTGACAATAACCGCTTGTTAGACTGAAATGCTACAGTGTAGTGTTTCCGCTGTGGTGACTGATGCAAACCTCGTTTCCTTTTACAGGCGATCTCACTCGAATGTGCTGCATAAAACCACATTAGGCCATCCTGTCATTATCCACGGTGCTTGGTAGAAACAAGGCTAAGTATAGCAAGAGACTCACCTGTAGAGCTAAGCTAAACTTCCACACGTTTCATAAGACGCTGTGAGACAGAGAGAGGGATTAACATGACCTTAAAAATCTCATCTGCCAGCATTGACCAGAATGTTCCAAGGAGTAGCTTCAGCGTTTGTTTTGCTCACTTTCCTGCATTCATAATGAAGTGACAGGCAACAGATGGTCAGAACAAAAAAAAACACCAGGCTACTGCCACGCTGAATAATAACTGCATGTAATGAAACAAAGTATGCTGCCAAGTGCCATTCTAACTTAGGAGGACAAAACAATAATGCCTAATAGAAGTAGTTACTGAGTCTTATTAAATTGGAACACAGTCCCAATCTGGATACACATTGTTATTGTAAATGTTTTCATCGAGCCTCTTATTTTCATTTGATGTCCACCCTGGGGATAAAGCGGGAGGAAGGGAGGAAAGTGCAGATTTGATGAACTTTAATTAGACCTATTAGACACATTCTGCTCTGTCTGTAGTTGGAGGCTAAACAAGGGTCTCAGAAGAGTCTCAGTCAACAAATTTGGACATAAGAATGATAAAGAAACTAGAAGAATGCACTAGCTTTTATATAGCCCACTAATGCAACCCTCTGGGCAACGTGTAGTTGGCTGAACAAAAATAAAAGTCAGTTATGACGTGCATTTTTCAAAGCCAACATCATGTCCATGTATTTTTTGCGTGCAGCTTTTGAATGGTACGTGTCTGTTTGTGTTTTTAACACAAAAGTGTCAACGTACAGCACTACTCATAATGATCATGTGAAGACAGCAACAATGTATGCCCTTGTAGTGCATTAGAGGCTGGACTGAGATGAGTTCACAGATATTAGCAAACATGAGTGTTTTTGAAAACGATAATATGAATTCAGGGGAACTCCTGCATTAGGGCACAGTCAGACCAGAATTGGCGAGGTGGGATTTACTCCCACGCAGTGACAAAAATTAGGCATAAATTGCAACTTAAGAGAATACATGAAAATACTTTGTTACCTCTAACCCTGCCCTTGCACTCACTGCCTTTAATGCAGCATCCCTCCTACTCTGCTGCTATTATTTCACCATGCAGTTATATAAACAGGGATACAAACAATCAATACTTCCTTAACAGGTCAATCTGTCTCTCAAATTGGATGGACAGTGTTGACTCAGGTCAAAGTGTAACCAACTTTGAACTCTTGAGTGAGGCAAACAAGGCGGGGTCACTCCAGGGCAGGAAACTTAGGCTTGTAGCCACTTCCCCACTCATAGGAATGGGAAATTAATCTTGGTTTGACAGCACCTTTTAGAACACTAACGTTACTCTCAAATCTTAGATGTAGGAGCTTCCTACTGTCAGTAAACATACCAACACTTTCCAAATCATTATGCACTTTCAGGTACATTATGCTACTTTGAAAAAACATTTTTTTTAAAAAGGGTATAATGTTTAATGTCTGTGATAGATTTCAGGTCAAGTTTCAAGTCTTCAAGTTCATTTTCATAGTGTACGAACATGTATGAACAGTGGCTGCCCAAAATTCATTAAAAAATATTAACACAAAGTAGCTAGGCTGTATCATTATTCAGTTATAGGGTTATTGGGGGTGTTTGAGGGATAAAACAGAAAACCACAAACGGTCTTTTAAGAAGCAGCAATATACCTTATTTGAAAAAAACAAAAAAAACTGTATTGACAGTTGACGACCGTTAGTAAGACTTTGATGTTCACGATTCCATCCAACGGTGGTAACGTTACAGTTTAACGTTAGCTAACGTTAAGCCAAACTGCATTGTTGAATACAAATGTGTCCGTTATGTTTTAACAACTGAGTCAGCGGCTGAATTAAACGCTGGAGTTGGACGTTAGGCCTCGAGTTAACGGTTTCAATAAACCCTCAAACGGTCGGACATCTTTGTTTTTTGTTTTTTTATCTGTAATATCAGGAGAACATGAAAACCAAATAATCCGCAATTTGAATGACCCCGAAGAGACAGTGTGACAGGCGGCTGACATAAAACAATACCCTTCCTTTTCTTTTAACAATAGACACTTGAAGAACGTTATAAAGAGAAAAACGAATCTTCTTACCCAGCACGTAATTTGTAGCAAAGTTTCATGAACACTGAGATTGCCTTTAGTCTGCTTTATCCTTCAGTACACCTGCTGCTCAGGACGTCCAAATTAGCGCCAGCCTCAAGGCGAAAACTGCTCACTTGGTCCATCCATCCCAACAATATGCGCTTGTGTCTGTGAGGAGACTAAATGTCGTCTCCTGCCGAGTGTTAAGCAGTTAGGCAGGTAGACACTGGGGGAAAAAATACCAGTTGCGTCTCCCTCCTGTCTGGAGAGAGTTTCCCTGGTCAGCGACGTTGGCCCGTAGCTCGCAGATACTAGCTTGCCTTCGTCTCTTGTTGATTTTGCAGAAACGGGCAGGGACGGGAGCAGGGCCGAGGAAATTTCGTCAGTGTTCGGCGCTGCTTTCTTAAAGGGGCCGTTAGGGTGAATGATGCTTCAGAGACAGGAGCAGAGCGGAAACACAGCCACCTCTCCTCACCACCGCCCCGTGGCTGCAACTATCATGTAGTGTTAAAGTACAAACACAGGTGGGTAAACAATGGCCTCATTATAATGTAATTAAGCATTACTGTAAATCAATCCCAAAGACGTAATGTACTGTTCTTACTGACTCTTATTGTGGTGCAATGAGTCTATCGCCTCTATTCAAGCATATATTGTATGAAAATGCTTGAATGCATATGTGAAAACGCCCCATGAGTGTAATTTCTCATTAGTTTTGAATGCAGATTCTGAAATATTTCCTAAATGTTTTGCTGTGATCTTGAGGTCACCAGTCAAAGCCATTAATAAAAGGTCCGATTATTTGGATTATTTATAGTTTGTTTAGTTTCTGCAAGTATGAATTCAAGTTGAGCAGTTCTTTTGCAGAAATTCTTCTTAAAATTAACACAACCAAATGACATTCTTTCATTCAGTCTTTCCAGGAAATTTCCTAGGAAATTATAAGGAAATTACAGTGTTACTGTTTCTTTTGCCAAGGTCTGAATGCTGCATTCTCCACTCTGCCAGGAATAAAATTCTGGTGGAAAAATACCAAATCCTGGTGGGAAAAATACTGGGTCAATAAATACTGAAATTAGCCTAAAAATATGTACATTTTTACAGGTTGCTAAACCCCCCAAATTCCCAGAAAACCTGACCCTAACCTAATCATAAATAACAATTTATGTTAAGCTAAACAAAGGGATAAAATGTATTTAATAGTTTTAGTCAAGTTTTAATGTGGGTTCCTCCAGCATTGCCACAGGTCTGAATAGATGAATGAAGACTTGAAGACACCTCCTAAAAATAAAACTCAGAACCAAAAAACACTGACAGTTTTTGAAGGACCAACCTTTGCATGTTCGTTTCATCTGTGAAATTCTACTTGCCTTGATGAAGTGGTCTTGAGTTAACAGATTCCTCTTGTCGCTGCACTTACACCGTGAAGGAATTTGGGCTCAAATGGACAAAGAAGAAGATGGGTTTGAAGGACCGAAGAGTGAAATGGATAGAAAGTGAGAGAGAAACAGGAGTCAACTGACTCCTGACCTCTGAGATGAGACCATAGATTACAGGGAAGTAATCACAAGTACTTTCTATGTCTGCAGTCAGACTACCAATGAGGCCGATGAGGATCAGTGCAGTCTCGTCCTCACTACAGCTTTGGCCTGGTTGTCCTGCGGCTGCCGTGTTGCCACCACCTCCTCACCACAAACATACTGTCTGTGAGCAGCCTGCATAAGAATTCAACATGTTAGCATGAAAGTGGATCAGACTTTCATCATTTTTTTCCACATTATTCTTGGTTGCTTTCTGCATTTTAAAACAAAAGTAAGAAAGAAAAAGTAAAAGCTGTGTCTTACCATCTCCAAGGTGCAGCTTCTGTTGACGAGAAGTCCATATTTGTGTGGCTTTAGCTGCTACTGAAGAACACTGGAGAGGCAGTGCACATTTTGCTTACCTTCACATTTGTCTAGGCAAATGTCTGAGGCACTGACAGAGAGGATTTTCCATGTCAGGCCCATGAGTACTATCTGCAGACCTTGAGAGATCAGAAAAGGGATATTTAGAGTCCTTGATTACAAGAGAAATTTCCTATAGCACTTTGCATTACTGATCAGATGATATGAAAAGCAGCAAGGCAACTGAAGAGCGTGACTCATGCAAAAATATAGGCAATCCTTTATTACCACTCATTAGAATACTTAGCTATCATTAATGCAGCCTGCTATCTGAAGAACTGCTGTGCACCACTTGACTGAATTACTGTACACTGGCTGGTAGACGCTGTGCCATTATGTCTTTAAAGCACTCTTGACTTCCTGCACTATTGTAGGCTCTTTTTTTTCAGGCAACATCAGACATTAACTGTTCATGAAAGCAGCTAAAATCAATGTTTTTATATTAACGATGGGGCACATGACTACTTTTATGTGAAAGGGGTCGCTTGTAGTGATGAACCCGCAGAGAATTATCACACAACAGTTCCGCTAAGCTCTACGGACCTTTGTAGCGTCTTTCAGCTCATTGTCTTGGTCTTACTTTATGTTACCTGTCCAGCACCAAATAGCAGACAGACAAAGTTAGCGACTAGCTGGTGAACATTGCTGAGCATTCAGCAGCTAAAGAGCCAGATATAGAGCTAAAAGGAGAGTGAATATTGGACTTACATTTGCCAGGTGGACAGAAACACGACTTCAAATGAATGCTAGCATTGTTCTGTGTCTGTCGGACGTGTAAATAGGCTTCTTTTTGCTGGCAGGTTTGCCATATCAATTTAAAAGGTGACAATATGTCAGTGTCGTGTTCACAGCTTGTTTCTGCTGCCCCCAAGTGGCGAGGTAAAATTACTATATAGCGATATACGGCTGTTTCCGGTTAAACAAAAAGGATCTTACTCTCACAAATGTCTATCTCTGTAGGGATCCTTTCCACAATGTTGTCAGACACTTATAATAACAATCTGAGCCTGTCAGTGGCAAAAACAAGCACTTTTAGTGGATGTAAATAGACGGCGCGCAATTGCCCCAAATTATTACATTACAGCCAGTTTCACGGCTGCCAGCTGCAGCCCTCTCACTCAATACTGGACCAATTTCATAAATTGTTGTCCCAATTAGTCACTTAGACTCAAAAACATGGGAAAATAGAGTCCAGGTTGAAATATACTGAAGTTACCCTTTAAGGTGGGTTGGTGCCAGATTGGATCAGCCAGAGGGACGCTCTAAACTCAGCAACTGATGGTGCTCTGGGCATGTGTTAAAGTTAACTAGAATTGTCAGCTACACAGAAGTCCCTTAGATGGCCAATCGTTTAGGCCTTTGGCTTTATTGAAAAAGCTACACCTTGACAAGTCAATTTCCTGCTCTGTCTCCTCAGTCCTAATTCTGTCAAGCGTGCTTTCAGGGTTCCCCGGGACATTTTAATGTCATGATATGTTGAAAGTATATTGAGAATGACTTCATATGAATGTCTTTTGTTAAAATATTCACTTGTGATTTCAAGGGTGAAAACATTGAAATATGGACACACACGCATGGAAAACGTGCACATACACACTGAAAATGTTCATGCGCCACCACCTTCACACACAGTGGGATGTAGTTGTGGTTTCAATGTAACAGGAAGGCACACCGATGGCGCCATGATGGCGCACTGTGCTTTTTAAATTCTATTTTAAACCAACTTTAATCATAAAGTATAGAAGATAAGTACAGTGACAAACTCAATTCAAGTAAGGTTTCCTGTCCAAAACAGAATCACACCTCCTAAAGAGGATGCTTTAAATGTATGAATAGGGTACAAGTGAACATCAATTGACCAATCCTAAGCACCGCCCCTTTCCCTCAATGTACCAATCACAGCTAGGGCTAAACCTGTTTGTTGATTAATTGAATAATCACATGACAGAAAACAAATCTAAAACAAAACTATTTTGATAATTAATTATTTGAGTCCATTTTCAAGCAAAAATGCCAAACATTTGCTTATATTGTAGGATTGGTCAGTTAGTTATAGGAAATAGTAACAAAATAGTTATTGTTGAAAAAAAATCACAAAATAACATAAAAGGAATATACAAGTAGAGAAAGTTGAACCATTAAAATAATAATTGATAAAAATAAGGGATTTAACTGCCTTCCTGTTACACTACAACAACTTCCAGGCACACTGAAATTATTTTACACGCACACACTCACCCATACACACAAGTAGCCTATATCACGCTGTGCACGTTGCCAATGCGTATGTGTACATTGTAAGTGCGCATGTGCACATTGCCAATGGGTGTGTGCTGTATTACAGTGTTTTCACCCTAAACGGCCTCTCATAGTACTGATGGTTTTGGACGGGATTCCCCTTACTCATGTTTAACACACACAGGTCCACACACTGTACACACACTCTCAGTAGGTTTCTGGCCTGTGATCCTCTTCAGATGTCAAATGGACTGCTGCTGAGATTTCCCGAATCCTCCCTCTGCGCTCATTTAGAAACCCTGTAAAAAACCTCTTAATCCCAAACCAGCATTTTCTAGAGGGTTGCGCAACCATGCGTGTTTTATGCAACTGGCAGAGCATTCAGAGTCAATTACAGAACAGTTGGGAGGATGGGGAGGATGGATGACGAGGCTGCTGATGCAAAATGCATTTGGATAAGATGGTTGATTAAATACTAGCATGTCATCATTTTGGTTTCATTTCAGCAAACAATTAAATATGATTTCAGAGGAAAGTATTTTTTAGTGTATTTTTAAAGAAAAAGTGCTAATTTGTGTTGCTGTCAATTTAAATACTGTTTGGATTGCTATATTTCTGAGGACCCTCCATTGACGACACTCAAGCCCTAATCCTACCTCTAATTTTAAATGAACCTTTACACTACCTGGGCCATTGTGTATGTAGCATTATGTCAGTGCTGCTTGTTCTCTCAACTAATCCCAACTATAACATTAACCCCAAATCTATCCCCTAACCTAAAATTTAACCCTTACCCTAACCAAAACCCATGCCTAATTGTAATAACAGTAAACATGGTTTTAGCCACCTACAGTGCATAATTGTTTTGAATGTGTGTGTCTATGATAAAGGATCGGCCATATCAAGTTAGAGGTGGTAATTACTTTCTGATGTATTTGACACTTTACAAGGCAAAAATACCTGTGTCAACCCATACAGAGAGCGACAGTGAGCTAGTTCAGGTGACAGTAGTTAAAGCTTCTTCAAAAACTAGATTTTTTATATAAATAAGTGCTTTTTTACATTTTTACTACACATTACCATATAACTATTTTTACAGCTACATAAAGCAGGACAGATTTTTCTATTTAACCTTCATTTTAAACCCTAAACTAGCTTCTAAAACAAAACAGCTACTGGGTAAATATAGGAGTCAATTTAAAGCCCCTTAAAACCTATTTTCTCACAAAGATTCTTTATGTGAGCGATGGGCTTTTGACTTGAACACAACATTTTCTGCTAAAGTTAGACCAGTTTGGGTTGTTCCAGTGGGAGACTTCTGTTTTTGTGTTTGCTTTTCTCACTCGTTTGAAGCAGCAGGGCTCAGCTGGAGAAAGGTGATGTCACATATTTCCGCGCTCCAATCAGAGTTTAGCAACATTCAAATCAAAATGTGATGACAGTTGCGGGGTTGTTTGCTGATGTTGCCAGGCCACTGTCAATCAAATCTGATCAAACCACACCCCCACTGTCCCGATGAGTTTTTGACAGTTAAACTCTTGATAAATAATATCAAAAGATGGGTTTTCCCTGAACTTTTACTGTGCTTGTTGCTTATTTAGCCATGAATATACAGTATAATGTTGTGTAATGTTATGGAGGTATACATCTTGAAACCATTTTCAGGGACCTTAAAGTGCGACCACGTAACTTTGATGAACGGAGGGCGCTGAAGAAGAGAAGAGTCAGCTGACTCAGTAAAGTCAGTCACACAACAATATCTACCTAAAGTTAGCTAACGTTCGCTAACATCAGCCACCATAAGCTACTGGTCACACCAGACCAAGCAAGGCTGTAGCAGCAAAAACCCCTGAGTGCACTGACTTAAGCAAAGGTGTGTTTTATTGCTTATGAATTCTTCTTGTTTGTAAGAGGAAGAATACAGTCTTCCTTCTTTTTAAAAGTGACATAGTCTCACTTTAAGGGATTTCTCTCGTCCTTTGATCCTTTCAATTAACTGTCCTCACAAGTACAGAGGTACAAGAACACGCTCTCGCTCACACTCCGGGTCCACGTGTGGCTTTGCATTCTTCACCAGTAGATGGCACAATTGGATCACTCATCCTCTTCCCTCCTGCCTGATCTTGTTCAGCACAGTAGTTTCTTTAGGGTGCCAACCGTGGCTCTCATGAGTCTGAATTATTTAGTTTGCCTGGCTGTGATGGAACAGAGATAGAGAGGAGGGCAGAGGGTCACTCTGAGAGAGCTATGAGACTAGTTACTAGTGCCTACTCCTCAGGTTTCAAGTCGAAGGTTATATTTCAAAGTGAAATATGGACCACCTGACAAAATGATACCTGTTATTGCTGGTATGGAAGTTAGCGTAATTTAATGTAGGAGATATGGAAAGCAGACAGATCATAGTTACTGTAATCTTACTACGTACATATGTCATAATTGTGAGGTCTAATCCCACCACTAATCATATTTTGACATGCCACCTCTGTTCCAGCTTCTTACTTCATCTTTGTACCTTATGTCACCTGAGGGGAGGACTAGCTTCACTTGCCATAACAACTAACCGCTTGTGAAACCTGACCCTCTCGTCTAACATTTCACTCTGCCTGCTCACAATAATTTACTTGGAAATACCCAGTGGCAGAAGGCTGAATGTGTATGGGTTCATGTGACGGACTTGGCACAGTTGCCATTTCCAGGCCCTGACATGGCATCTAACCCTCCAAAAAACCCAGTACATCAATGACATGAGTACACCTAGCTTATCTATGCTAAGACATAGAGGGAAAAGAGAGGGATTCCACTCCTTGTAGTGATATAATTATCTTACATCGCCCCCCAGTTTAAGCAAAAGGAGCATTCATGGTCCTATCCAACCCTGGCAGCCTGTTACCTCTCCCCAGCTCTTTGATCCACCACCACCTAAGTGTATCTCCCCTAATCTGGTACATATGGGCGAAGACAAATTCCCACAGACAAACATTACAGTGAGGGGCTGCGTATAGCCGGCTTACCTTGGAATGCCAGAGCAAAGTGCCGGGTCTTAAAGTTGGCTGAGCTGTGGAAAAAAATGTAAATATTGTGGGAGGAAAGGTTAGGGCAGGCCTTTGCAGTGAACAGTCAATTATTAAAAACAACAAAGCATCTTCAGTGGTTTAAGGAAGATTTGTGTAGCACAATGTATTTTGAACATTTAATGAGCAGCTTCTTTCAGAAATGAATACATTTGCTTAAGCAAACTTAGGTTGCTCCTGTAACAATTTGAGATTTTTAATGCAACATTAAAGGAGTAGTTTGACATTTTGGGAAATGTGCTTGTTCGCTTTCTTGAAGCTAACAAGTGGTTAGCTTAGCTTAGCACAAAGACTGGAAACAGGGGGAAACAGCTACAGCAGACTGACTCTGTCCAAAGGTAACAAAATCTGCCTACCTGCACTTCTAAAGCACACTGCACATTGTATCTAGTTTGTTCAATCTGTACAAAAATCAAAGCGTAAAAACGACAATTCACCATTTTATTGGGGGGTCATGTGTGATATTTCTTGGCCAGGAGCAGTAACTTCCTTGAGTCTCCTCTGCTTGCATCTGTTCCCCCTTGTTTCCAGTCTTTATGCTAAGATAAGCCAGCTAAGAAAGTGAATAAGCGTCCTTTAGTGATTGCCAAAAAATGAGTTCAGTCCACCCTCAACTGAAAAATGTGTGAAAGAGTTTGTGGTGTTTTTAAAACTACTGTTACTCTGGAACAATGGTGTGTGTGTGTGTGTGTGTGTGTGTAATTTAATTATTTGCTTCCAGAGACTGTGTGTAAATGTGTGCATGTGTGTGCCCAGCAAAGGTTTGGATCAAAGTGCGGGGATTTATTAAGACCGGCTGCCACCATTGTTCTATGCAGATTAATGCAGTCATTCGGACGGATACACCCATACCTTTAGCCACCCACCCACTTTGATGCACACACATGCTTCTTGTATTTTAGGTTCAACTTCACAGTAGAGCAGTCAGCCATTAACCTTACTTTCTCACACACCCACGGGAAACTGATTTATACTGTGTACACTAAGTTTGCAGTCTAATCTGCCTCACACTGATAGTCAGCGGGGCTCTGATCGCTGGGCACAGGACAGACTGAGACACTAACACTGCTCTCCCCATACATTACCTTGTATGGACAACATCTCCATAGCATACAGCATACACAGCCCTTCAGGTTGCACCTCTGTTTAAAATCTGTCGTCATCGTTGAATTCATTCCAAACTTCTTTCTATTCATCTGTCCCTCCGTCCGTCTTTCTTATCCACAGTATTACTGTTTCCCTGCTATGAAAATAGGACTAATTTATCATGTAAAATATACAGCATTAAAGCCCCTAAAAACTTGGTTTCAAGTATTAAGTTTTTTTTTTCGAGAATATACAATATCCAGGAGTAAAAAAGCAACAGTCAAAGCTGTTTTGGGGAAAAAAAACTCTTATGGATTGTATATTTAGAGTTTAACGCTCAAAAGCTCAATAATTTGCTTCATCAGGAGTGTGTGGGTGTATAAAACTGTTAAGCAGATGAGTCACAATTTCTGTTAATCATTACTTGTTGGATCCAAAACAGTTGATGTTACTTAATTTTCCTTGAGTAGTGTACATGTTTCGATTAGCCATGCTTCCTTTCGGGCAGCAGACAATAGGCTGCACAAGAGGGTTAAAAATTCATCATGTCACCTTTAATTTTACAGTCACAATCATCTTTTCTTTCCAGTGTCATAAAACCATAAAAAATAAATATACATTATGTTACAAAACATTTCCAGTGTCTCGGATCAATAAAAAAACAAGGACATTTATCAACAGCATTGATTACAGGAGGGCAAAACACTGGGGTTGGACGTATGGTACAAAGGCATTCAGTGAGTGGTAAATGAGACTTTAAGTTGCCTTTTACTAGCTGCAAAATGCATTGGAGTTGGCATAATTTTCACTTTGAACTCTGATTCAGAAATTTAGCAATGAAGACAGACGTTTTTATTTATACTGAAGGGATGTCAATTTTGGATTTAAAAAATACTAAAAACATGAAATCCATCAGTGAGTGCTTGACTTAAAGGGACAGTTCACCCCAAATCAAAAATACATATTTTTCCTCTTACCTGTAGTGCTATATCTCCAAAACTCAGCAACTCACACCAAAACAATCTAGATCAATAAATAGCACTACAGGTAAGAGAGAAAATATGTATTTTTGATTTTGGGGTGAACTTTCCCTTTAAGATAACTAATCCTGTGCCGCACCTTTATACCACCAAAGACCAACAAATATTTGTTTTTTTCTCAACTATTTTGGAATAAAGTGTTAAAGAGTTAAAAGTGATTTGACTCCAACCCTAATGTGCACATTTACTGTATTTCATTTCAACACTTTGGTAACCAGGAGTGTGTTGCATTGGACACACAGGCAGGATAGATACTGGAAAAGAAGGCTTCAGGTTCATAGTGCTTGAACTGAAAAACTGAGTTTTCAACAGAGGGGGAATTCCTCTCCATTCCACACAATTAATGTTCATTTAGGGCCTACTGTTCTGTATGTGCATGTACTTGGGACATTCTAGGTCACTCACACACACAAACACAACAGTCTTGCATCCATTACGTGTGTGTATGTGTCTGTATAGGAGAATATGCTGCAAGAGAGTGTGGTACATCACCTGCAAGCCCACTACAGGCTAATACAGTATGTGTTTGTTTGTGTGTGCGTCAATTCAGGATGAAGGCACACAGACTATTGTTCTCAGCCGATTAAACCAGCATATCATGTGATTTTAAGCTTTTCCAACTTAACACAGGCAAATTATTTTTTGTTTAATCTTGTCTTCGTCCTTGCTACAGCTGAAATACAAAATAGATCATTTCTTCTTCACCTTTAACAATATCTACACATTAATTACACTGTAAATGCACTGCATTGAGAGGCTGGGGAAGCCTTTCTTTGAGTAAAAAAAAAAAAAAAAAAAAAAAAAGAGAGCACTTGGTGTGTGATAGCGCCGTCGGATGTGTCCAAAAGTCAGTGAGAACAGGTTGTGTCAGGTTTATGTCTCACGTTTTATGGAACTTGAAGTCCTTGAAATCCTTTTGGACTACAAATGTACCAGCATGTACAGTCGAGTCTGGGTTCATGCACAGTGATTATACATCTGCCTTTCTTCATGAGAAAGAAGCTGTCCAAAAGTATTGTCCAGCTTTCCAAACTTTACACACGACGTAATGAGCCCTCACAGACACTTCATAACCACCATAGAGGAACATCATTTTGGGGCTTGCAATGCATCTTGGGGGAATTCTTCATCTTCTGACTCTCCGACCCCATTTCCTATAGTGGTTTTGGCACACGTGGCTCCATTGCATCCTCTATTGGTACAGTCCAATACAGCATTCCCTTTTTATTTCTCACATCTTTTCATAATCTCTGCTTATTTTCTTGTCACAGGCAGTCTTAAAGTCTGCAATTAATACTGCTCTCCAGAGAGAGGGAACATGAGAGGAGGGATGGATGGACAGATCAGGCATGGAGAACACCACCCCCCCCCCCTCACCCAATCTGCAGCATCCGTCTGTCTTCAATTTTCTTTCATTTATTCCCATCCTCTTGACTCTCCTCCTTTCCTGCCCTCTCCCAGCAGGTTCTTCGCTCCTCCTCTCACAAGGGCAGGCTGGTCTGGGTTTTCCTAACAGGTCAGATCGAAGTCTCGTTACTGCCACTGTTAACAGTAGAAATGGAGGGGGGGAAGAAGAGGGATATGGGAGGGGTGATGCAGGGACGAAGGGTGCAAGGAGAAAGAAAGGAAGACGAGAACATGCGTTGTCAAAATGAATGCAGGGATGCAGGAAGTCATCATGCAGCATTTAAGCAGGATGGTCAAATTATTCATGCTATAGTTATAGAAGAATAGTTCCGACATTCTGGGGAATACAATTATTGTTGGGAGTTAGATGAGAAGATCAAAACCACTTTCATGTTTTCTGTACGCTAAATATGAATAGGCTAGCTTAGGTAAGCACAAAGACAGCTAGCCTGGCTCTGTCCAAAGGTAACAAAATCCGCCTACCAGCACCTCTAAAGCTCACTAATTAACACGTTATATCTCTTTTGTTTAGTGAAATGTATTGTTTGTTTGATCCATACAAGACCGAACTGTAAAAACTGCTAGCCGTTTCCCCTTGTTCCCAGTTTCTGAGCTAAGCTAAGCTAACCAACTGCTGGCTGTAGTTAAATATTTACCAAACAGATATGAAAGTGGTATCAATCTTCTCATCTAACTCTCGCCAAGAAAGTGAATAAGCGTATTTCCCAAAATGTCAAACTATTCCTTTAACTATGGATTCCATTATGATACATGCATTATTGCATCAGTTGACATAATGGTCAACCAATACATGTTATTTAGCCATATGGTTGCTTAAAAGTTTTTTCAAACTCTTAAAATCAGTATCAAATTGATTTTGAATCCTTTTTAAAGTGATTCATGATTAAATGACAAGGACTCACTTTTGAAGCAGCATTCATTTGTTTGCTCTAACAGTTTAACTTTATTAGCACAAAGAATGATGCAAAATTAAAAAAAAAAACATCATCATCGTTACATGCCAACACTCCCTAGAGAACTACTCACTCTGAGTCAGACTCGTTGCCTCCGTTGACCGTCCCTGACTTCAAGTGCATTGCCACTCCCCCGTTGGTCTCCCGGTAGATGCCCGCTGGCGGGGCCCCGACAGGAATCTGTGGCCGCGGGGCGACAGGGGGCTTGACAAGGGAGCTGTTGTCGTGGTTGCCAGGGCGACCTCCGTCATTGGAGGCCAGCGAGGGCGGCCGGGACGAAGGGGTCATGATGTTGACGGAGGGGAGAGGCGGGGAGGAGGTGTTGTTGTTGTTGGGGGGAGGGGAGGTGATGGTGGGGTTGTAGTCGCTCAGCTTCTCTCTCAGACGGTTCTTCATGTTCTTGTCGCTCAGTGGAGGAGGGTAGCTGATCTTGTTCTTTAAGATACCTGAGACGGACAAAGAGTTCATTCCAATGTAATTTAGATAAAAATCAATTCATTCATCCATTTTTATCCAAAATAATTCTCTTCTCTTACCTTTTCTCTGCTCTGGTTGGTGGTTGCTGTTTGATTGGCTAGGGGGCGCTGTGTCTTTAGCATTACCAGGCATTTGTTTGTCTCTCTCTTGGAGACTCTCCCTCTCTCTTTCGCCAATGTGGTTGAGCTTATTTTCCGGATGGAGCTCCACATTCACCTTGGTCTCCACCCTCAGCCTCTCTGCCCCGCCGGGATCCTCGCTGTCACTGGCTGTAGTGGCCTCTGTTGGCCAGTAAGGCTTTACGTGATTGGATACTGAATCCACTAGTAGGGAAAGAGGAGACATATTGGAAGCAGCAATGTTACAACAAAATTCCAGTCAGATACTGTGGTGTATAGTATATCTTGTAGTCCAATTTTGTATTGTTTCACTCAAACTGCCTCAACATTGTAGTTTTAAATTTTCTCATTTCATAAAACTTCTATATTTGAAATTAATGCACAAGTTCCATTGGGTGGACATTTTACTGGCACCTTTACATCTAATCCTGGCAGTGCTGGTGCATTATGCCCAGTGGTGGTATTCAGATACGTTACTTAAGTAAAAGTAGGAATACCACAGTGCAAAAATGGCTCATTACAAGCAAAGTTCTGCATTGAAAATCTTACATAAGTAAACATACATAAATACAATAGGAACATATTTATGTATAAATATATTATATGATTTTTTTTTTTACTGTTGTAGTTAGTCAAAGTGGAGCTAATTTTAACTACTGTATATACTGTTGGGTAGTTTGATCTATAACAATACATCATATTTTATAAATTCATCATATATTTTGTACATGAAATATTAATCTGAAAAGTACATATAGCTGTCATAAACATGTAGTGGAGTAAAACGTACAGTATTTTCCTTTGAAAAACTTAAGTACAAGTGTCTCTATTTATACTTAAATAAAGTGCTTGAGTAAATGTACTCAATAGGCCCACCCATATACCTTTAGGCGTGCTGTGAACGGGCTGCCTCTCATTGTTCCACTTCGGCTTGACATCGATGTCATCGTCCTCGCTGTCGGAGGAGTGGGAGGAGGCGTAGGAGGAGCTGTGTTCATCCACTGACAGCTCGCTGTCTGAGTCAGAGTCTGACAAGAACAAGGAGGACAAGGAGGAAGGCAGAAAGATGAACCTCTATTACTAAAATGTTTGAGAGGTTTCTACTTCATTCTGTAAATACATAATGATATATAAAAAACTCACCGTCTCCTTTGGTGCCGTTCCTGTGGAACAGAGGTCCATCCAGATCTGTGTGTCCTTTAGCTGTTCCTGAAGACACACTGGGCTTCTGACCAGACTCCTCCCTAGGTAGATAAGACGGACACAGAAAGGAGGAAGGGAGAGGAGGACGGGGAAGGGAGAGAGAAATGGGAGTGGAAAAGTAGAGGAGGAGATTAAGAGGAGACAGAGAGGGGAAGTACAGCGTCGCTGGAAGCTACTTCAAGCCCAAACTCGTGGTTTGAGATAACTAATGTTCAACAGCTGAAACACCACTCATCTCTCATTACAAAACATTTGCCTCTGTTGATGGCTTCAACAAAGACTAAAACAAATATTAAAATGTGATTTATGTAGGTGCGCTTGCATCAGGTTCAATAAACTGGCTGCTTGATTATCAACAGAAAAAAACATCTACCATTGATGGATGGGTAATTCAAGACTTATTGTTAAACGTGCATCATTATCTTTTCTATTTATGTTATGAATATTATTTTCACTTCATTCCAACATTCAAAAAGCTGAAAGTAAGAATATTAAAGCAGCTTTTGCCATTTATATTCAGTTCCCTAATGGATGGCCTAATGTATCATAAATTACAAAATGATAAGTATATGAAAGCCCAGTTGCTTGATCTTCTCTCCCCTCTCCGCTCCACCTGTAGCTGTTTACTCCAGGTTGGATTGATACATTGGCTGGAGGGTACAAACGCTACTGGAGACTCTGACCTGTCTGAAGACGTGCCAACAGCTGCAGGGAAGTGTGTGTCTGTATTACATTCCCACTTAAACAGGTAGAGTCCCAGCTCCCTTATTTTCCAAGTCTCCTGTCCTTCTCTTTCCCCATCTTCTCTCTGTCTCCTCTCATTCTAGTTCTCCCCCTACTTTTTCCCTTTGCTTCTCGCACAGGCAGCACGCCATCCTGCTTCCCCCCGCTGGCGTTTTTGCTCTCATTGACCCCAGTGTCAGCTCGCGTTACCCTGATGACAGCTTTACAAGCCGAGGCGTACAGTCAGACATAACCTTGATTCTGTAAAACTCTTTTAAAATACCAGGTATAGGTAACACTACTCCTCTGCGATGAAAACATGTCTGTGATACACGCAAACACACAGCTGTACAAGATACGTGGGTGAGATTAGCCTGAGATGAAAAACATCTAAATCCTGGAAGAGATACAGTATATCTCAAAATGTCAACTTTTCAGAGATTAATCAGGAATTGTCCTCAAGGTTGCTAATTCTGCAACACGCACAATGTTAGTAAAGATGCAAGAAAGGCTGTCTAACATCACTTATAACACATATTTCCCTAAAAACTGTTACAAATCATTTCCAATATCCTATATAACACTGCCAGACTTATACATATACCAGGTATACATACAAGATTTTAGTGTCTGTAGTATGTTCACCTACGCTCTCAAACTTTGATCATTTCCGTGTAAGTAAAAAACAAGTTATAAAAAAGGAACACAGCTAAACGTGCATTAGCTAAGATTTGTTTTGAGTTGGTGTACCTAGCTTAAAGTAATGCAGTTTAATACAACAGCCCTGCAATAGATCTTACAGTACCGCCATGAAGGTTCTAATGTAAAATTTTTGTTGAAACTGTTTGAAGAGTGTTCTTGTTATCTGTCTGTTCCAGCTATATCACATTAATATTCAATTCTAAAAATGTATTCACAGTGTTTTACTGTAACATTACTCTGAAAGTTTGATCTCATTTTACCATTCTTGCACACATTTCTTTGATCATGAAATGTACAGTTCTACAAAACAACGTATCAGATTTCACATGAACAAAGTTAGCAGTTTAATCTGTCAGTATATACAACACAGAACAACATAACAGTATGGGTAGCTAGTGCGGATGGATCTACAGTAAGTACTGTGTTCTTTTGCCTTGGTGGGTATCAATGAGAGTTGATATTTTTTTCCTGTATGTGTGTGTTTGGTTTTGCAACAAAGCCATGCGCCATGCACTGGCAAATCTCAGCATGGTCTTGCATGCAAGCACAATTACTGTACAATGTCCCATTCTGGCAGCATGCATGCGTGAAAGAAAAGCAAGAAATAGCCAAAAAATGTAGAGAAATTAAGCAACTTCACTTATCCCCGCTTTGGATAAGGCAGAGAATAAGGACAGGGTGACGGTGTGTGTGTAACTGTAAAGTATGTGTGTGTGTGTGTGTGTGTGTCTATATATATATATATATATATATATATATATATAAAAGCACGGGTGTGTTAGTATGTGTTAGACATTTGATGCATCAGCAGACATGCGGGGAGGAGAACAAAGAAAGACAACGTAAGGAAAAGTCCAAAGAACCTGCAGTGGACAAAGAGACACACGTGTAGACATACACACACTTAGCGTGCAGCAGTGTACTAGAAGCAGCCATGCAGTCAGTAAGTGTGTTGTACCTGAGTGTGTAAGCCAGGTAGCTGCTGCGGCTCTTGGCTGACCTGAGCGTGCTGTTCAGGGAGACGGTGGACTCGCCGATCCCCGAGCGGTACAGCTGGCCATCTTCTGTGTACGTGTTGTTGCAGTTGAGAGAGCGCTGAGGATAGAGGGATGACAGGATGGAGGAACGGGAGGAAGAGGGAACAATGGAAAGCAGGACAGAAAACAAAAAAAACATGACTTTGTGTTTCCAGGCTTTTTAAGGAAACAGTGACGACAAAAATGCAATGACAATGAAAGATTACACATAAAATGACAAATGAAAAAGAACTCCAGTGCGAGGCAAAAAACCCAAACAAATAAGATACACCGTAGAGAAATGTGATAAAATAATGTAGAAACGGCATGCCATATTAGTGTATGTCTGTTCACTCACTGTGAGCAAAGAGGCCCTTGTGGTGCTGGATTCATCTGGTGCGCTCTTCTTTCCTGTGAGGACGTTCTTGAGGTTCTTCCTCACCTCTTTATTTAGGATCACATGGAAGAAGAAGATGATAACTCCCTGTGAAGAAAGCAAAAGAGATGTATTATAAACAGGGGAGCAAGAAAGACAGAGATTAAACATGCAAACATAAACATAAACGCTGTGTTACCTGCAGGCAGCTGAAGATAGCGAACAGGTAGTGGAAGGTCATTACGTCGCTGTTGACCGCCATTAGACCGAGCAGCCAGGTAGCACTGATGAGCAGCAGTAGGAGGAAGGCCATCCGAAGTGCAGGACTGAGGAGGGGAAACGCACACAGATCAGTTTCCCCCAGTGCCAAAATGTTAAACTGTATATTAACTTTTGGATGTTGTGCTATATATTCAACTATTAATGTGTCACATAAAACTTACATTGCTCCTGACTTCTCCACAGCCTTCTGCCTGCGCCCACATGAAGCCTTCGCAGCCAGAATAAAGATCACTATGTTCACCTTTAGAGAGAGCAAGAGGGAGGAAGAGGGTTTGTGAACAGAATACTTAATTCACTTTTGTATATTTGATATTTAACAGGACTATTTTGGGTGTTTTATTTTGATATTCCACATAATTTACATTATTTATACTGATACTGTAGCATGTTCACACATTAATGGTCTGAATACATTCAGGGTCTCGACAGACAACAAGACGCGGGTGTCCGTGGACTCATTTAATTCATGTACATACCAGGACGACTACAAAGATGGGTCCTGCGAAGCTCCAGATGAGTGTGTCATGGACAGAAAGCCAGCAGAAATCTGGGTTCCCATAACCCTGAGGGTCAAGACCTACTGCCAAACCTATACACACACACACACACACACACACACACACACACACACACACACACAGAGAAGAAACAACTTATGAGTAAAGAGGGTTACAATTGTTTTAATTAAAGAATTCATGGTTGCCATGACTATTGGCACAACCAGTTTCTAAGCCTTGTTTCTTTCTTTCCCTCCTCACTACTTCCTCCCTCCGAGTGCCACAGAGCAAGCAGACACCCAAAATTTCCCTCCTCCTGTATTTCAGTTTTCACACTGTCATCTTAGTCACTCATTACTGTCATTTGTCATTCTCGTTCCTTATCTGTTTGTCCTTTTTGGATCTCTGTATGTTTTACTCTGTAACTCTATATCTCTCTCACACTATGGCTAAATCCAAATTGCAATCAAGTAAGTACTGCCAATGCATGTCAATACATCGCAAAGCATTTAATATATTACAGACATCTTATTGTACATCAAAGGGTTGTAAAGTAAAATGTGCTGTAAATGGCATGCTTGAAAAAGTGGTACTAATTGGAAAACTAGTTAAACAGTTAAAACTGGATGGTTTTAACTGGATGTTTTTTTATACATGAGATTAACGCAACTGTTTTTTGTTTTAATTTGACAAATTGTGGACATTCTCTCATTGTGTATGTGTGTGTGTGTGTGTGTGTCCGCCTCTTGTTCAATAATTTTCCCATGAGGATGACGGCCTCTTCAGAAGAGACGAGTCACAGCATGAATGCACCCTGACAATCTGCCATCTTCCGTTGCTCAGAGCTTGTATGTGTGTGTATTTTTTGGTTTTGTGTGTGTGTGTGTGTGTGCGTGTGTGTGTGTCTCACCGGTGATAATAGCCGGTATGCCCCAGCCCATGGCGTAGTAGAACCTCATGTGACCGTGGTTGATGTTCCGCAGCTCTGTCAGCATGCGGTAGATGTGCAGCCCCTCCACGAACATCCAGGCAAAGGTGCACATGTAGAAGTAATGGAGGAGGATGGCTATCACCGTACACACAAACTGGAGCGAGATAAGAAAGAGAGAAAGGGAGGAGGAAGAGAAAAGGGAGAGAGAGGAAAAAAAAGAAAAAGTATGAGTCTACATTTTCAGGGAATCCAGATAAGCGATCCACAAAAAGCAGCTTTGTTTTGACTTTTGTCCTCCCTGCTATCACTCTGCTGTGCTTCTCCCTTTCTATCAGTCGATCAAATGAAAACACCCAGTCCATCATCCATCTGTCATTTAACAACATTTTACAGCCTAGTGCTGTTGATGCACGATTAGTCGATCGACAGAAAATGAATGGACAATATTTCGATAACCATTTAATCATTTAGGTCATTTATTACAAAAGAATGCCCCCAAAAAGCCAGGTTCCAGCCTCTGAAATGTAAGTGTTTGCTGTTTTTCTGTTTTATATCATTGTAAATGAAATATGTTTGGATATTGAACTGTTGGTTGGACAAAACAAGCAATTTGAAAATGTCTCAATGGTCATTTTATAGACAAAACAATTAGTCAAGCTGTCAAAAAAGTAATTGACAGATTCATTGACAATGAAAATAATAATGATTTGCAGCTCTAACGGTTGTATACCTCAGCATTTTTTAATGGCAAGCTTTACCAATTTATATAAGACAGTAATGCTTCAATGTATCCCCACATTCTTTTATCTCTGTTGCTGTATTGGAGGAATGCAGTGTGGCAGGCAATGTCCCAGCAGTTGAGATACTGTACTTTAGCAATGCTGTGTATTGCTGTGGAGATCAGAGAGAGAGAAAGAGAGACTACTTTGACAGGGTTATAAATCATCCTGCAGATGGCCCTGGGCACACACTGACAGCATTCCACAGTTCTGACACACACACACACCTAAACACTAGATGGAGGGCACGCACGCACACAAACATGCACTTATGAATTCAGAGAGATGGAAGAACTGATTGAACTCTTTCTCTTTTTTTAAATCTCTCTACAGGTGCAGCTATCACAGTATGTTGTAAGTTACTGCTCGACTCCATCTCATCCCAGTCAGAACATTTCTAAAAGAAAAAAGACAAGACTCCCACATCTTATCTGGGACCTGTAAACTTACATGCTCCTAATCTTTTATCCTGGTTTGTTGATCTGAGTTGGTCGCGAATCGTTATGGTTGGTACCACTAAAACAAGTTCACCCAACGGTCACAGTTAGTGATGAATTCCAAAAGCCAGTTCTGTCAGTCAAATCTGACTGTTAGATCAGTGGAGGACATCTGATTGGTCAGAAACCGTTGAAATTAAGTCTACAGAGGCAACTGTGGGTACATTTCCGAAGATTTTTGGGCCCCTTTGCTTTCATATTTGGAACATTTTCAGTGAGGAGGACTTCTGATTTATCCAAACGTGGAGGGGTTGCTGAATTGTAAGGCAGATTTTGTTCTAGGGTACATGAGTCGGTTCAGGTTCTCTCAATTCAGTTTTTTTTTAGGGGGCATTTGGGCACTGCTATAGTAGCATGTAAGACTCACTGAAAGATTGTATGTGATATGGGGCTATGCAACCTGAATTGACTTGACTTTAATCTCTGATTATTTTCCATGGTCAGAGCCAAAACGTGCATCTGGTTGACAGCTGGGGGTTGGCAGTTACTACCCACCCACTCACAGGAGTGACAGTTGATCAGACCTGATGATCTTGTGATGTCTTGTGTAAGACTGTAGACATCTAGACATCTGGTTTAGCCAGACTAGTCAGAGCTGACAGATTCATTTTAAAGCGACGCTATATACCTTTTGAAGGATGAAAAAACACGTTCTTCCTTTTACAAATGAAAAGTTGAACTCATAAGCAATAAAACACCCACCCGCTCAATTCAGTACACACAGGAGTTTTGCTGCTACAGCCTTACTTGGTCTGGTATGACCAGTAGATTTTGGTTGCTAAATGTTAGCTAATGTTAGCAAACCTTAGCTAGATATTGTTCTATTACTGAGCCAGTTTGCTGACTTTATGACTCTTGTCCACTTTTGAAACTGTTGCAATATGTTTTAGCATTTACAGTACGCTTATCCAGTAATTGTCACTTGTGGCCACAGTGGCTGCTTTAAACATGTTTTATTTTGAAGACATGAACCTGGACAGATAACTAAGGACCTGAGAATGCATCAAGTGAAGTGCTTGCAAAACAGAAAATGTGCTGAATTAAAAAGACAATGTTGAATGACAACAATGATGTTCTACTAGCTAATGTGGCATTCACGTCACTATCAGATTTACAAAGCTGCTTGTCACATGTTCAAAATTTTTAAGTTTAGAACTAAACTCATCTTGTTTTTTGTCCACTGTTTAAATCTGTCCTTGTGTCTCCCCAAGACCTACGTAGTACTGTCTCAGCTTTCCAAATCTCACTTCTTAGGATCACACGTCAGTTAACAGCTTAATTATGTTTTCTGTACCATGTAGACATGCACAAGATTTATCAAGTGAAAACTAAGAGGCTGTTTTGGGAAAACTTTGTCAGGGCCTATTGGCCTGAGGCCTGCTTCTGGATACAGGTACCAGTCACAGCGTGTCTCCGCTACTGGCACACGGAGGTGTGCCAGTAGCGGAGGTGTGAGTCCAAATGTCTGTGTCAGAAGACTTCAAAGAATTCATACACCTTTTGATCCTTTCCTGTATGTCTATATGTGTTTCTGGCCATTACTGTGATCTACCGAAATCCAAACTATATTATGAATTTAACATAATTAGCTCATTTGATTTCTGACTCTATACTATCTGAGCCCATATCCTACACGTTTTTAATTAGAGAGGTTTACATTAACAAATTACATCCAGCCGGGACTGTCAGTTCAATAAAATCAATTTATAGGAAGTTATATTTGGAGAGGGCTTTGGCAACCAGCATGTTCCTACCTATTAGTCATTAGCCAAGCATCAAAACACATGATCTCTCAAATAAAGACAGACTCTCAGGTAGGCCTTTTAAGGCCCATTAAGCCTGGTAAAGCTCCTGTCAACAATGTGTTAGATGGCTGCCCGTAGGCCAAACAAATATCGTAGGATGCCTGGCAATTTTTTATACAGTAAACACCAGAGAAAGACATCTTTATCCTGTCTCAAGTTCCACCATGCAACAACCATGGGAAAAGTAATAACTGTGTCACTGTGTTCCTGTGTCATATGCATTTCCAGTCTGTGTTGTTTTCCATCTACATGCCCAGGATATCATTCTTCTTACGCATCACCAAACAACACCTCTAACTGCTGTAAAATCCCTTAAACCAGTGATACCCAATCAATTGTGTAGTAGTAGCTCAACTAATTTGAAAAAAAAAAGAAATTGTGATTTGTTTATAAATATATTAAGTCAGCTGTAACACCTGAATGCTACATGTTAACAAGCGAGCAGAGAGGTTAAACAGTTAACTTAAAGGTTCTGTATTCGACATTTAGAACATTAATATAGCAGCAAACAACTATTTGCTATGAAAAGATATAGTGGAGTAATGGGCAGAGAATGACGTCACACTCCACTCTTTATGTGTTGTCACCCGAGCTTGTCTGTTCTTTGTTTTGGTGGCCGGTCAGGCCATGTGTGCATGTTAGTGCATGTGATCCCTCCCTGTGAAACCGACGTCTGTGAGGAGAGCGATATAACATTTCTTTTCTCATCTAACGTGAACTATTACTGTTTTTCTCAATGGAGTCTGGTGGGCCGTATAGCTCACTTGTTTTGGTCTGAGATGCTGGTGCTCTAGTGCGACATTTAGTGGCAGTGAATGCTGCATACAGCTCCTTTAAAGTAATGGTCACTTAAAAGTTATAGATAAAGAGTTGAAATAGTTAACTAAAAGTAATGAAAAATATTTCAAATATATAGCTAAGTAAATGGTTAAAATCGTTAGCTCAAAGTAATATATAAACAGCTGAAATAGTTAGCTAAAAGTAATGAAAAAAGTTTCACTTCAACTGTAAGAAAACATTATCGTAACAACTTCCACTTTGATATAATTAATAGTGTTGAATAATATCTAGTTCAAAATCAATTCAAATGAACACATTTGTAACATGATGGGTGTTGTCAATCATGGGGTACTTGAGTTCATGTGACAGGGCTGTGGAGTACGTCTGACAAAAAATGTTGGGAACCACTGCCTTAAACAATAAGAATATGTTGCAGATATACAGCAAAGTGTCTCTGTGTACATGCACTCTATTTGCTGTGGGCTAAAAGTACACTCACCGGGTTGTCAGTCTGATTGATGCCGAGCAGGAAGACGAGCTCAGAGAAGAAGAGTGCTGCTACCAGATTCCTGTGGATGACGTGGAGGTTTGAGTGGAGCCGGCGCAAGAGGCACAACAAGATGAAGGTGAGGAGGAGGAGGAACAGGGAGGCCGACACCGTGGTGTAGGTGACAATCTTCAGGGGGAGAACATCACCGTGCTGTGGAGAGCAGCGCCAAGACATCAAATCAGAAGTCAATAACAAGGCAAAAAGCAGAAAATAGCTTTGCTGAATGTTTAATAGAAAGCTGAAATCTTTCTCAGACAAATCTTTTCGGAAATACCTCTCTCTTGGAAATGTCCATGAGTACAGCGAAGCTGGTCATGTGGTTACACTGACAGCTAATGTGGCTGTTGTTCCTGTTGAGCACCTCACAGCCTTTAGAGGACCAGCCGCCTGTACCTCCGATCCTAAACACACCAACACACACACACACACACATACACACACACACACAACAGATGAAAGTGACAAATTTACAACAAAATGCAAACAAAAAAAAATATTATGAATGCTGCTTTATTTGCAAAAATCTCTGAGGTCCTAGGACATGTATGTGTGTGTGTGTGTGTGTGTGTGTGTACACAAGTCCAACTCACGCGATGGAGTGGTTCCAGAAGACACAAACAGGTTTGGTTCTCTCCTCCGTCTCCAGCAAGGTGTACTCCACGGTGATGGGGGGCTCCAGGATGGGAGGAAGAGGCGCGCCCTCACTGTGCACTGTGGTGCTCACTATGGCTGTGTTGATCACTGGACGGTTGGGGAGCCTGGAAAGATTAATTTCAAGTTTTTAAACCACTGACCTACAGCAAGTTTTCATTTGCTTTTTATGAATCAAATTGAAGTGGATCATATTGAAATCAAACACGCACACGCATTCACACATAGCCACACTTGTTTTTATCATCACGTCCAGTAGACCATACCATAACAGAACCAAAGCTTGTTTACATTTGGTCATATTCTCTCTTATCCTTTTGTTAACTTCTTATTCTTTTCTTGGAAACATATTTTTAGTAACTTTCTCTCTTTCCACACACATCAAGAATACATAACACTCCCTGACTCCATGTTCAGTTTTTCGGAATAACTTAACTTATGCAGGCACTGATAAGGTGGTTCCTTCAAACACACCTACAGTAAATATTATGGCATGTATTAACATTAAAGATGAAATATTTTCATGTGACGTAGGGTTACTTCAAAAGTTTACAGAATATGATGAATTTTATACACACCACTAAGTACAGTAGAGAGTTTTTAGAGTTCAGATAGGGTGTGGGCTCTCTCTTTTCCCTCTGTTAAATATAATTCTCCATTCTTTTAGGCCTTGTTTGCAACTGTTTGACGGGATTACACCTCATAATTTAATCCCAGCAAAGTGCGTGAGATAGTTGGTCTGCACTCCCTTGTGTTCTGTGTCTGACAAAAACACGCCAAAAAATTTGATATGTCACAAATAGCAGTGGCATTTGAAGGTAATGACGATGAAGTCATTAGTAGGCCTAAACTTTAACTATCTACCTCAGACTCCTGCGGTCAGGGTCGTATCTTTCCGGGAGGAGCTTCCCCAGTGATTTGTACACTATCACCACGGCAACCGGCAGAGGGGTAGCTGGCTCAAGATGGCGCCGTCTTCTATCGGACACTGTGTGCTCCTCCTCCTGTGGGGGATCAGTCTGAGTTGGAGGGGCAGGAGTGGGCTCTGCTGTGATAAAAACGATAGATAAAAGTGACAGACTAAGACTGGAGTTGTGCATTTTTACACATTTTAAACTCATCATTAAAGAAACAGAGCCATTATGGTCTGATTCCGCCAGCATTCCTACCTCTGTGGCCCTGGGTGCGGTGGTTGAACTGTGGAAAGTGGACAGAGGACCCGAGCTCTTTGGGGTAGACCTCCTGGATGTCCTGGAACCGAGGCAACGTCGCCCTCTCCGGGTCCGACACATCCAGGTAGTCCACGGTTAGAACTAGATAACAGCCCAACAGAAGTGGCGGGAGGAAGAGGAGACAGAGGCAAAGGATGAGGACATGCCAGGTGTGATTATGTGTCCCAGTTACACACAGTGCGATTACAGCTCTTCCACTCACTCATGTTGTCAGTGACGATGGTGAAGGGTTTCAGGTAGGTTTTCCTGACGTTCTGTGCTAGGGTGTTGGCGTAGTCCTCGAAGTTGCGGAGCAGATGGGCGGTGCCCCCTTCAGTCCTCTGGATCTGCTCCCAGTGTTCCTTGGTGTCAGGATCCAGTAAGGCGCTACCTGCCCGCACCAAGTTCTGGAAAACATCCAAATTTTTATTTTAAATGACACGAATGAAGCATTTTATGGCATATAACTGTAGAGTACTGAAAGTAAATTTACCACATAAATATCAAAGCGACTAGTAATAAAGCAATGGCGGAGGTATAAGATTACTATAGTAATGGATCGAGTTGCTGTCCCAGTGAGACTCAGCCAGTGGAGGGCAGTGTGCCACCAGTGCTCCCAGTGCTACAGACTGGGTTTCACAAAATTAAAGCTTTAGGACAAGTTGAAATCCATCCTGGAGAGTAAAAAATCATCTGTACATCCTGTTTTCTTTTCTACCTCATTGAACTCTGCATCCCTCATGGCAGTGAGGTCGAATCCTGCCTGCTGGCTCTCGTACTGCAGCACGTGATTCAGCAGCTGGGCGGCCGTCTTCACATCGTTGCCGTAGTAATGCTGGGTGTTATTGGTGGCGCTGTGAAGCAAACGCACAATGGTCTTGGAGCGTTCACTGTCCATCCTTGAACTGTTGCGACGCAGGTCCTCATTCTGGAAGAATGGAGGGTTGAGGGATGGAAAGAGAACAAGAATGAGCAGGTCAAGGCAAAGGGAAGCTGAGTGGGTGCGATGAAACGTAATAGAAATTGGTCAATCCCAGGATTAGTGAGACTTTGAGAAGCTCACGCCTCGAGTACTAGGTTCAAGTTTAAACACAATAGGTGCAATACTTTGTGTAAATCTCAAGACTTCATCCTGTGAAATAACACATCAGCTCCCTTACAATGCATAGTTTTTTAAATAACTACCAGTAATCATTATGATCATTATTAAGAAGACTAATGTAGTGTACTCCCATTACAGAGGCAACAACAGTCTGATGAAAACTTCATATTAAAAATGTTACTGTTAGGAATTTAAAAAATAAATGTCTGCCTTTCTAAATGTCAACTTTTTTAGTTTAGGGATAAAACATTTTTCAGTTTATTCAATTTGGTTTGGAAAGGGTTTCATACACCAAAGTGTTGTAGGAATATCTCAACTCACACATTTACTCCTTTAAAAGTTAAACCTTGAAAATTGTCATAACTGATTAAGTGATTTTTGGTGAAAGTGACAGTATTAATGTTTTATTTTGTCTAGTACTCACCAGTTTCATCAGATGGGAGAAGGTGACAGTGGTGCAGTTGAAGAGCTCTGGCGACAGCCAGCCCTTCTCATCGCTACAGTGGCGGATGGCAGTACCTTGAGAAATACAAAAACAGAAAGGACATTTTAATTAAGTTTGTGGCAAGTGTTTCGCAGACAAACAGGGGGCAGCCAAGTTAAACATGTAGTCATGTGAGCACAATATGTTCACAAAATGATATTAAGACACATTAAAACAACATAAGAATACACCTTTGTGAACTGTTTAGAACAGATTTTTTTTTTTCTTTTTCCTCTAAGGCTACATACAAAGCTGCTCTCCCTTATTGGTACAGGTTGTTGGGGCTGTATGCAGCCAGAAGGCAATATCTTCAGACACTACTCAGGGCTAAAAAAAGGTACTGCCAACTACATTTTTCATGTTTAAAAAAGTAATTCAATGTATATTTTTATTTACAGATAATATTGTCCTATAAAGGTGCCAGAATTGAACATTAGTCAAAAATAAGACAGTAAAGCTATTAAATAAATACCTGAGACACTTCCTGTTTTAGTGGTTTAAATATCTGAAACCATACTGACTTGTTCCAGTGTGATTCAGTTTGAGAACAGACTTCATCCAAATGCAAAGCCTCTTCAAATGCTATTGTTGCAAAGGAAGAAATGGCTGAAGGACTTGCCAGTTGGAGCTAAGAGAAGGCGACGGGCAATGTTAGCAAATAAATTCCCCCAATGAGTCTGGGGAGACAACAAAGGGGTCACCATGGTGACGGCAGTAACTAAGGGGGTAACCAGGAAAGTGACAGTGCCTTACTGGGAACAGGTCAGTGAACTTGAATCTTGAGTTCACCTCGACTGTCTTTCTCCCTCACACACACACACACACACAAAGACTCACACACAGCTGGAGGAGGAGGGGTATTACTGTCAGCTCTTAATGTACCCAGTGTTTTTCCAAGAGTCTCTACAGACAGACTTGTACATGATTGGCCGATGAGAAAGCTCTGTCGGATTAACGGACCAATCAGAGAGCCTTATTACTGTGTTGTTAAGCTTCACAGAGAGAGAACACGCTTATATGCCTTAAAATACATTAACTCATAAATACACAACCACCCATGCAGCTTAATCCAACTGCTGTTACTCAATAACTGAATATTTTGGTACAGAGACCTCCACTTTTTCTTTTTTAAAGCAAGACTATGTTACTTTTGAGAAATGAAATAATAATAATAACACAGTCTTAGGTTTGGAAATTTAAAGTTGAATTTTAAGCAATAAAATGCATCCCTGTTTAATGAAATACCGCTACAGCATTACTTAGTTTGGTGTGACCAATAGCTTTTGGTAGCTAATGTTAGCTAACTTTGGCTAGATATTGTTCTGAGCCATTTTGAAAGTCATTTATGACTCTTCTCCTCTTTTGCTTCTGTTACACTATGTTTCAGCATTTAACCAAGCGTTGCGTGGTCTGGTATGGCCAATAGCTTTTGGTAGCTAATGTTAGCTAACTTAAGGTAGATATTGTTTTGTTATTAACATTATTGAGTCAGTTAGCTTACTTTATGGCTGTTTTCTACTTGTGTTGGTATATACAATGATTTAGCATATTGCATTATCCTGTAATTGTCACTGGTGGCTACCGGGCTGCTGTTCAGAAAAAGTTGTACTGTAGGCTTGCTTTAAACCAATAGTTTAACATTTTGGAAAAAACGGCGGAGGTTAGAAGAGAAGATCGATAACATTGTAATATATGACCATTACACTGCCGGTTAGTTTTGCTTAGCATAAAGACTGGAAAAAGTGGAAAGAGCTAGCTTGGCTCAGTCTAAAGGTAACAAAATACCAAACTGTTCCTGTAACACATACATTTCCCTGAAATGGAATGATAACTTTACCTCAATTGACCTGGATATAAACTTTACCAAATCTTCTGATCTCCATTCATTTGAAGTGGACAACACTGTTTTGACTACATCCAGAGCTAAATAATTACTCCATATGTTGCTCTTGTCATCAGAGGGATCATAAAGTACTCACCGATGGATCCTTTGGGACAGTTCATGGCGGCTGGGCGTCCAAATTTGGTCTTGGGCCACCAGATGCCTGCATCAAACGCCTTGGGACAGCCCTCGTACACCACTGTGGAGGAAAGGACAAACAAAAAATAGAAGGTTTAAACATGAGGCTGACATTAATTCTGGGCCAATAGTAAAGACACACCATTCTCGACACATTCAGCTACCATCACACTGATACATCAGGCAGGTGTTGGAAGCTAAAAATTGGTTTGAGAGCATCACGTGATACTTAAACTGGCCCTACAAGAAGTGCATCATAAACTGAAGCTGGACCACCTGAACTTTTATCACAAAATGTCCCCTTAAAAGGTAAAATCCTGCTTTGGTTCCACCTCAGGATGCCGCCTAGCCAATCCACTCCACCTTATGAACCAGCCAGATAGACCAACACAGTGACATTCAACCAAATTCAACCTGCAGAGCCATTACAAAAACTGTGATACATAAATTATTTCAGCATATCTGGGTTAATAAATCTCCAGGACAAACCAAGCTGGGACCTGCAGGCCTGTAATCCTTCAGTGTTTCATTAACTCTTAAGTGCTACTTCGCTGCTATGACATATAACTTCATAACCTGAATAAACTAAATAAATTACTTTTGATAAAATAAGCTCATTATCTACACGTTCTAGTCTTCATGTACCTACTATTTTCACTTTTTTGATCATACTTTAGCTAAACACAAAACATTGTCATTATTAAAGGCCGTGGTGACATTAACCGCAGCTTTGTTGTATGTCTCGCTGTCGGCTCGGCTGTGTTTGGTGCAGAGCTGACAGATCGGTATGAGGCCTGCCATGGATGGTCACATCTCAGTGACCCATGGGACATGACCAAAGAAACCTCTCGCTTGTTTCATGCTTCTATCTTCACTCCCTCCCTCAGTCCTTCCCTGCATCAGAATTTATTCAACCCTTTAGATCTGAAAAATGTCTTAAATCCACTTGATCAAAAATGAAATGAAAGCAAGATTTGAGGCATCTTTTTTTATTTTTTTTTACAAAAAGAACCATATTGTCACAAAGACCTTAGGGATTTTTGTCCATTAAAAGTCCAAACACGTTCTGAGACTTTCAAGAGCGTCATATTGATTCAAACAGTCAGCACATTGACATTCATTTTCTGTTAGGGGACTTTGTCTTCTATTCATCTTTACTGTATTGTGTGTGTGCAGTCCCACTGCCAAGTTAGCCCACTAGCCAGACTTGCCTCTTCTGCTTGACTGGTTGGCAACAAAGACGTGAAGTTAGCTCAACTGCAGCACCAGCAGATGTGAGCGACACTATTTGTCTCCTTTTGACACTTCATCGATTCATCCGGTCTCACTTTGTGAACCCAAACATTTAAAGGAACAAAACACCCGGTTTCTGGAATCATTTTTTCATTACTGTCCTTGTCATGAACACACAATTTTTTCATTTAGACAAATTTATCTGAATTCATGGTTTCACAAGCAGCATATTATCCATGTGCTTTGACAGTATTTTGCAATAGCTATCGGACTTGTTATGTTTTACTTTCATGTTAGTATTTGATGAAGTTAATCCCTATTATTATACGAGTTAGTCTATTTAATTAGCTCTTTTGCATGGCTAATTTGTTACTGATATTGGTACGTTTGCATAAAATGTATGTTCATTTTTTACTAAATTTTTTGCAACCTTCAGAGCTGTGGTTTAAGATTTTAGTCACTTTATTTCCTGTTCAGGTTTAACATTCATCTTACTATATTTTTACCTTGAAATTACAGTTTGTCACTAGAAGGAAAAAAAGGAAATGAGAAAAGATCATAATTTAAGTACATGTAATTACAAAATAAATGAATTCACATACCCTCGCATCCAGTGGGAGTGACTTCAGCGAAGGGGTTATCACAGCGGTTACACTGACGACCAATGACTCCTCCTTTACAGGGGCACTGCCCGGTGATGGGGTCGCAGGTTCGAGACTCAGAGCCAATAGAGAAACACTCGCAGGGGTAGCAAGTGTCGTCACCTTCTGGCTGATAGTGGTTTTCCTGCAGGAAGAGGAGAAGACATAGATGACTGATATTATATTTAGATCATCAAAAGTGAGCAAGGAGGAAATTTAGATATTTAGGGGTGCTATTAGTGCATCTTTAAGGCCATCTTTAAATCAAGTCTAAGTAGTTTTTACTGAACAGTGGCCACGAGCAACAACTACAGGATGACACTAAATGCTAAAACATAGTGTAACAGAAGTAGAGAGCAGTATGTATCTAAAGTTTGCTAACATTAGCCACCATAAGCTACTAATCATACCAGACCAGGTAAGGTTGTATCACCCCTGAGTGTATTGAGTCATGGTTTGTTTTATATATTATGAATTCAACTTTTCATTTATTATTGTGTTATTTCTTCTTTCAAAAGTTACATTGTCTCGCTTTAAATATTGCACAGAAAACAGGAGTGCTTTAACTTTAGCCTAATTTTTCTCCTGTCCTGAGCAACCTTTGCTGTAAACAAAAAGGATCTGGTTAATCATAAAAGGAAACACTCTTGTATGCCCTTTCTATCTGGGAAATGTCAAGTTATGTATGTTTTTACCTTGCAGCGACACTCTCCAGTGGTCTTGTTGCAATCTTTATGAAATCCCCTGTTAGTATCACAGTTACAGGGTCCACACATGGGATTGCCCCACCAACCTTGAGGACACGGCTTCTCCACTCTGTCATCAAAGACAATGACGTATTAATTAAAGCGGCTATAATTGATCTTTTTATAATAACAATGTATCAAATGACAATATGACAATGTGAAAGGGGTCGCTCCTTGTGATGAACCTACAGAGAATTATCACCTGAAAGCTCCGCTCAGCTTAAAGGAGCTTTATAGTGAGTTTCAGCTCGTTGTTTAGCTGTCCGGCCCACAGCTTTACTGTTTTGGTTCCCTCTCACCGCTCTCATAGTGTATTTTCAGCCACAGCAGGCAGCTGTTTTCACTGAAAAAACTTTAAAAACCCACCGTACACTACCTGCTCTGCACCAAATGGCAGACAGACACAGTCAGCGAAAAAACGTACAATGTACTTTTTCACCATACAAGTGAAAAACAATCTAACCTGCAATTTCCAAATGACCAAAAATAAGTAAGCAACCGATTTTAGACACAAAATCCACCCTAAAAAACCCTTGCATGCGACCTCAAAAATTAATTTTTCTTCAAATGACTAAATCACAGAAATGATTTAACAACTAGCAATGACTCTGCTATCTTGAAACTCGTAGTGAAATTACATTATAATAACATAATGGTGGTGTTTAATTTCTATGAATAAATTTTACTGTAAGGCGAATAAGTGGACAAAACTGTTTGGGGGAAAAAAAGAACCAGTGCACCTATTATAGTGTCAGACAAGCAAAGTGATGGTTGATCAGGTTTCGACATGTTACTGACTTGGCATCAGCTTGAACAAAATACTCAAAATCTGATAGTCGACTATCTGTTAAGTTTATCTCCAACTAAACGCTCTGTGTCGCCCTGAATCTAGAATAAACTTCCTTTACACTTTTGAGTCAGTGACTCAGGTGTGATTCATTCATACAAACAAATACAGACTCTCTTTCTCTCTCAAGAGATGCGATCTCTGACTGAGTGATGTGATCTGATAGGGGACGAGCAGCAGTATGAGGGCAGTAGGGTCTAAGCACCTATGGAGGATCAGTCAGGCGTGGAGGGGGAATCCCACATCCCGCTTAAGACAGGAAGTGATGCCTGTCATAAGGGTCAGGGTTCAGGGGGAAATGACTGGTTCTCAATCAGGGCTGGCTAATTCACGTGAGAGCTTAGACAATGCTGACAGTGCAAACCAACACACCACTTTCTGCGTGTATATATGGACTTTCACCTAATAGTTTGATTATTTCTTTTTGATGTGTGATCTTTCCTCTGTCTCTCCCTCACACACACAGGCACACACACACTATCCAGATCAGATTACTGACTAATAAAGCTGCTCTGAAAGACTCAGGACGCTGGCAACATTACAAAAAGAGCAAGAGCCTAACATAACTAAAGAAGATTAGTGTGCTTTGTCTCTGTGGGAAGCAAAGTCCATTTTTAGTCCGCTTCATTTTTAACATCTGGATACAAAGGACTTTCTGCATGTCTCGGAGGGAGCATTACTGTAGGCATGCAAAGCGTCTCTAAAAGTAAAGATCCAAACGTGCAACGTTTAACTTCACTAACTCTTTATCTTTACTACAAAGAACATCATGGCGAGAAGACTGCGCTTCTAAACTGAGTATTACACTGCGTGCGACTGGGTCAGCGTTTGCAGAATCTCTGCTGCTTTATGGCACGCTGAAGTGTAATCAGAGTTTCTGCAACTGGCGGAGAGTGGAACAAACAGGCATTTTCAATATGAAGTCTCTGACACTTTAAGACACTCCTTTACTTACAAGATGATTGACAGCATCAAACAAAAATGGGTGCTTTTCCTAAGAACTGTACAGTAAAAGTGCTTTCTCAAAAAACAGATTTTACAGATAGTTCTACAGACTGAACAGTGCTGAATGTTTTTGAGATATTAACTGAAAAAAACTTATGGTTATTTTATTTTTAAGAAAATCAAACATCTAAGATAAAAGAACATGCACAAGTGAACTTACCTCGGGGGATAAAGTTTTTTAATATCGATAGTGAGTACTACAAAAAACCTCTCCCTGCTCTTCCTCTAAACACTCAAACACACACACACACACGCACACACAAAGAGGGAGGGACCTTACTTGTTTTCACAGTACTGGCCGTAGTTGTTCTGTCCACATTCACAGGTGTAGCCGTGGGAGGAACTTGGTTTGCGAACGCAGGTGGAAACGTGCTCACAAGGGTTGAGCTGGCAGGCATCCACACACTCCTTCCCAAAATAACCTGCAGGACACAGAGAAAAGAGCAAGGAGTGACACTCAGACCTTACTGAGCGATATATATAGAGAGAGTTTAAACGGGTCATTTGCGTGCATGTGTTTGTGCAAGCGTATTATTACCTGGGTCACAGACACAGGTGTGTGTGCTCCAGTCATCACTGCAGTGGCTGTTCTCAGGGCAGATGTTGGAGTCGCAGGGGTCAGCCAGGTCGCAGCCGTCTTCCACGCGGATCTTTAGGCCCTGAGCCATGTTCACATTGGCCACGTTGGTGGACGTCTCACCCATGCGCACACCCTGATGGAGAGCAAACATTGATGATGAAGAAGAAACGGAGAAGAACAAGAAAGAAGGAGAAAAAGTCGTCGAAGAATAAAGAGGAAACTTCTGTTAAGTTCCTTTCCAAAATGTGAAAAAATTTGAACACATACACTTACCTGTATGCAGCCAACAAATCCCTTGCTGACATGGTTGCCAACTCCAGGTAAACCTCCTACATGAAGAGTCTGCAGCTTCAGTCCTGGGAGGTCAGTACCGATCTCCACTGACTTCTGCTTAAAAACACACACTTGAAAATGAGAAAAAAAATTCTTGAAAACTTGTGCGTACCTCCTTGTCTGTTTGTGATGCAATTTGCCTGTACCTGATACATGCCGTAGTCCAGGGACACAGCCGCCATGTATTTGATGTCCTTGTCGTCTTTAACGCTCCTCAGCTCTACCAGCAGGTGGTGCCACTCCCCGTCATTGACCCGAACTTGGGGGAAGCCCAGAGACGCCACCAGCTGCTGTCTCAGCAGCACCTCCATACGTACCTGTTGCTCACTCACCTGGATGGTGGGAAAGATGGACAAAATTTTTTTTTTTATGTCAGCTGCAAAAAAGTAAAATTCAAAGTCAAAATTCAAAATGCCTGGCAATTATCTGAATCTGCTGACTACTGTACTCAGTAAAACAGTTTGCACTATATGCTGCTGCTGATGACATTTTTGTCGACAACAATTTGTTGACAATGTACTTTATACTATATCTCACCATGAGGTTGATGGTGGAGGAGGGTCCGGCATTGGCCTGCATCAGGGTGCCAGCAGGCTGCCTGGTGCGGAACATGAGGCCCACGTACCAGGGAACAGCGACGGTAATGTCTGGCTCGCTCCAGGAGACCAGAGCCTGGCCGTCAAAGAACTGAGGAGACGGCATCACTAGACAGGGACAAGACAGCAGGGCAGAGTACGAAACAGGTTGTGGGCAAAACATGACAAGTGTTGGGTATTAAATTAATAATTAATAATAATAATAATAATAATAATTAATTAATATGTTTAGAGGTGCTATGTGTAGCTTTTGAAGGGTAAATCTGAGCCATATATATATATCGAAACATTAGTGTCATTTCAATAAACATATCAGACCACTGCTGAAAAGTAACAGGTCAGACTTCACAGAGATCTGCTGGATTGCTTTACGGCACAAAAACAGGAAAATGAGCTGTTCTTCTGCGGCATATGAAGCTAAAGGTTTCAGAGTGAACAGCCAATTGAGCAATTGTGTCAAGCATAATTACCCTCTTAAGTGAAAAGTGAAAGTAAAATAATGAGGAGAGACAACAAGTAGCATCCGTGTCTTTGTGACATGAAGCAAGGGGATTTATAGGAAAAGTGGTCTTTCTTTTGAGGAACACAAGCAGTAACAATACCACACTTATGAGATAGAGGCTACCAGTTGCCTCTACCATTTTTTTACATTTATTTACTGGAATTATACTAAAGCATTACATTTGAATGTATATCGCTTTCAAATAAAAGCAATAGAAATTTGTATTGAGTGGCTTCAGAATTAACTGTTTGGTCACTGTGCTGAAATGTGATATTCTGCAGTCCCAGTTTGATAGTGGGGTTTATGGTTATGATCAGTTTTGTTTTTTTCATTTCATGTGATATAATTGCTACTTTATGTTTTAGGATTACTGCACAGTAATTCTTAGACAAACATTCAATGTCTAGAGACATTCTGAAAATCCACTGAAAATCCTAGAGACATACCGTGTAAGGTCCTGTACATGTTGAGAGAGAGATCAAGAAACACACACACCGACACACACCCACTCCTCAACGTAAACACACAGCAAGGGTCCATCTTTCAGCACAACATACAGGAAGTGTTAATACACACATAAACTCTGTATATACTCAGGTCCCCAGGGCATATATTTCAACTGAAGCATTCATACACATACACAAGCTGTAATTATGAGACAAAGCACATATTTGTTCATGGTAACAGGTAGCTACAGTGGTTTTAGTCTGACTACTTTGCCATGGCTTAGTCCTCCATAAAGTTAAAAACACCCTCCTCAGTTCTCATTAACTTTATCGAGACTCAGCTCTAAAGAACAAGACAGAAAGCGTCTACAGCCTTGCTAGTAGCTCTGTGAGACAAATATAACTATTTTTGCAGGGCTAATTGAAATTTTGAACTGATGATGGTGATAGACGAAAAGTCAGGGCATCACCAAGTCAACAGAATGTATCCCTTAGCGACATTGAATATGTAGCAAATTTCACAGCAATACGTCCAAGAGTTGTCAAGATATTTTACTGTGAACCACCAATGTCACCCTTAGAGCCATGTTGCTAGCAGCAGAGCTAAAACACCAAGCACACAAAACACGGGCGATGCAACGGCCACTAAATCACAGTAGGCCATCTCCATTCAACTTCTTTTTTTTTTTTGAGTTTGCCAATTCCTTATTTAGCCACTCTAAACCTCACATCCTTTGTTAACATTCATTTTAAGAGATTTGAGCACAAATCTGGTGCTAATCTCAGTCCTTAAATTCAGCTGGATCAGAGTGAGGTTCACACAGCTCTGTAAAAGCTACAATTTGCGGATGGGAGAGCAGGTAGGCCTACAGTAGAGCTTTGACCAGGTCTGAGGACTTTAGCCTAACCAGACATTAACAAGTCTGCAGCCAAGTCCAACTGGAATCCAAACTGAGTCTCACTTTGTCTCACCTGAACAACTTTCTCACTTTCTTTTGTGAACACTCCTCAAATATATCAACTTATTAACCAGGTATGTTGGCTCGAAGCACATACTTAATTACTGCAACCGCTTGTTGGACACCAGAGATTAAAACTTGACATCTACTTGTCATAACAAGCTAACGCCACCCATGAGCATGTAGAAGTGTTTTCCAGTATACTGCATGCTTATATTAGGCCTGACTGTAATCTGCTTTAAGTTAGCGTGACAGAACTCATTCCTTGCCTTTAAAAAATGGTCTATTTGATTTTAGCAGCGTAAAAATACACAATGACAAATCTCTTGTTTCTCATGTGGCAGCTAGGTGTGTGAAGCCTCAAACCAAATGTGCCAACAAGCAACAGAGCAGCCAAAACCTCTTCCCAGCATTCTGTGATCCCGGCCCAGTTCAGATACTGGATACTGGGGCCTGGCATGGCTGGGCGGCTACCTCATAGACGAGAGGGCAAGGAGAGGTATTCACACTTTCACACGTTGTTTGGAAGCTCGCCCCGAAGGAGGAAATCAAAGTTCTCTCCTTACCATACAAGAACATGAGATGGGTTATTGAGTGTAACAACACTGTTGGCAAGTGGTGATGCTTTTATGTTTGCTTGGTTAATAAGGAAACACTGACAAATGTATAACCTCACCATCTGTCTATCTACCTACCTATCTATCTACAAGTACTGTATATAGGTCTGCACTCTGCACTAACATGAGCTGTGCCTCACATGTCTGCTGAGGTGACACAAAGAGGACAGCTATGGGGTCAGTGTGTGAGTGTGTGCGCGTCTTTTGTTTCATCCTTTGAGCCTGGGTTTTGATAAGTGAGTCACAGTTTGTTCTTGTCCTTAAACGCCAAACCCGAGGCCATGTTTAGTGTCTGTACAGTAGTGAGCAGAGGCTTCACTGTGACTTTCCATTGTGACTGCTGCGTGAGTCAGACTGAGTCAGGGGAGGTGCTCCTTATCCCATTTGATCTCCCAAACAAACACTACTTCCTGGAAGTCCTCAAGACACACACACACACACACACACACACACAGTAGGTAAACACATGCATGTGTACGCTAAGAAGCTCACAGAGGAGCATGTAGATACAGGCACATTCGGCCAGACACACACCTGCATATGAAAGCACATGTAAATGCAAACACACATACCTAAATACAGACATTTTTGAATCTATCTGTCTCTCACGCACACGCTTCTTACCTTGTTCACAGTTCTTGCCACCGTAACCGGTTGGGCAGTCGCAGCTGTAGGTGTTCCACCTGCTGACACACACTCCTCCATTCTGACACACGTCAGTCGTGCAAAAGTTTTTCTTTGCTGGGCAACCTTGACATCAAACACATAAAAAAAGAATTAATATGTAAGTACTGTTACGATGTATGTATCTGTTTATGGGCTGCTAAAGCACAGAAAAATTCAAAATGCGTCAGCTTTAAATGTGCTAACTTTAGCCGCATGCAGAATTGCTCACTGCTCATGGTACAGATTTAAATAAAACATTTTATTTAAAAGGACCAAAACTGAAGCGTCGCACTATTCATCTTGAATACTTTTCTTTTTGAGCATTAAATTAGGACCATCATGACCTTTGGGCCCTTGAAAATCCTGCAAAGTTAGTAAATAACTATATAATAATAGTTTTTCCTGTCTATTTCAATCAGCAAGAGTTTTGGTCCTAGAAATGAGCAACGTCTCTACCTCCGTTTAACGGCTTTGGTTTACCATGTAGCATGTCTAACCTGCTGCGGTGCCGTTGTTAGCGATGTAGCTGGCCATGTCGATGGGTTTGCTGTCGATGCTGAGGTTTCTCATGCAGCCCACAAAGTCTCTATTCCTGACCGGGAAGTCCTCAGGTAGGTTGGGAACTCCGCCCAGCAACAGCGGTCCTGTCAAGTCCAGTGACCTGCAAACGACACAGACAGAGAATGGATCAGAGCAAAATCCAAAATGTAAAAAACTCTACTTTCATATAACTGTGTGTTAATGTAAACCACAAAATTAGAGTCAGGTTTAGACACAAACACACACTGATTCAGCTCTACAATGAATAAATCCATAGTCTGTGAATAAATAAAACCTTCTGGACTCTACTGTATCTGAATCTGTGACCATCAAATCAGTGACACCAGAGAGGGTGAAGGCATCAGCCCTTAGCATGATTGACATTTCTGAAATAAGGTTATTGTGTCCAAAGCTTTAATCTGTCACAAGGCTAGCTGCTACCATGACCGAGTCAGGTTCCACATGCTAGGTCACGTAGGAAGCAGCTTACATCCCTAGCCTCTGAAACACTCAACATCAAACACCACAGAGCTTTAAGAGATTTCATGTAATGCAATGCTGCACAACAAACCCCCCAACTAAACCACTGAATGTATAAGTTGTGTGCATTCAGCATAAACACTGTCTGGCCAGGAGCATGTAGAGCTTATTCAAAGAGTCTTGAGGGAAATCCCTGCATAAATCAAATGGGAATCTGTTGCATCTTAGACCCAGTTTTAGAGCCATAAACTGCAACAGTAGTTGTACAGAAACACTTCTGTATTGCTTCAAAATCAAGGATTTTGTTTGTGTGATTATGAATAACGCAACCTGATGGATGGATGACTACTATATCTGATATTTGTTTCTGAGTTTAAGGTGAAGCATTTCAATTCCATATACACCACTTTATGAACTTAAGATATTTTGCGACAGGAAAAGCTTTTCATTGTTTTTGTCGAGACAAGCATAAAATATCTAGTTTAACAATAGTTTAGCAACATGAAAATGTATCAAAAGAATTCAAATGACAAAGTGTGTGTATGAGAAGTGAATCCAAAATGTACTCTATTTCCAAGTATGAGAAAAATGTCTTACGGACATTTGTGCAGAGACAGTCAGGAGTCTCCAGAGTGAAGATGTACAGACTTGTAACAAGAACAGCAGAGCCTTGCAAACAGTGTCAGAGTACAGTGTAAGAGAAACATGTGATAGGTCAACCTGAATGGATTCTAACAAAAGCTCTTCAAATACAGCTTTGCAGGGGACTGAACGCAATTAAGAAAGATGTTCTGGTCTTAAAAACTAACTGATTGTTTCTGTTTCAGTGACATTTTACAGGTTCACCCTCCCTCTAAACTGCACTGGTCGAAAACTGAACTTGTAGTCCATATATTGAAGTACTCCTCAAACTTACAATTAAACATCTTGTTGGTCTATGCTATCTAATCTTGTACCTTTGGCTTAGTCTAATTTGACCATCCGCATTGACGTGTTGCTAGTTATGGTTAAAGAAAGCTTAAAATAAAGTGAAACTTAAAGCCAACTGGTTCCTGCTCTGTCTCTCAGTCACACTCTGGATCGCGTCAAGACATTTTCCACAACAAAACTTCAGGTGTTTGCACACACCGGTGTACTGAATATCTGAATATTCCAGCTTGATGCAATTAAAGTATCCTCTAAACGCCTCTCAGCTTCTGTGACCTGTGCAACGAGTTCCTGAAGGAATGTACCCTCATTAACTCCTCTTTGAAGCTTTCTCTCTCTCTCTCCCTCTCTCTCTCTCTCTGTCCGCACCCTCTACATACTAAATGTGTCTCAGCATGCTAACTCCCCCCAAAACAACTCTGACGCTATAAGAATAAAAATAAATCAGTGTATGGTAAACACTCGGTAAGTCAGATTAAGCCTGCGTTGAGATGAGCTTTTGGTTGTCTAAGGCCATGTCTGACAGCAGAAAGGCCTTGAGGATGAACACGGAGATTAAGAGACAAAAGAAGGAGAGGATGGTAGAATGAGAGTTGTGTAATCTGTTGTAATGAAGGCAATTTGACATAGCCCCCAAGGTACAACATATTTACTTATTAGTCTGACTAGTTTGTGTGCGGAGTGTGCGTGGGATGGATTGGAGATAATGAGTGTAAAGACATAAAGAGAGAAAGAAAAAGATGAGTGAAAGAGAAAGACAGACTCCAGCTTACTTCTTCTGTCCAGTCTGGGTGCCTTGGGCAGCGCAAGAGTAGTTGCCGATCTGCTTCCCAAAGCGAATCGCCATGGAGATGTCACATTCATCTATGGCAACCACAGCCACCTTTTCTCCAGAGGGTCCATGAGGGATGCCTAGGCGCCCAATGTTAGGCTGCAAAATAAAATAAAGATTGCATCCAGTTATTCATCAACATGTACAAATGATAGTGTAAAAATTGATAAATCTCTAAGGATCAAACATTTTAAGGACTCTCTACACCAGCGATTCCACTTTTAGCCCAGGGGGTAATTCTGCAGTTGCCGGGGGGGGGGGGTACTTGGAATGATTGGATTGTATTGTATATATGGAAACAACAATATCAATAAATTGTAAATATTGAATCAGCTGCGTGAAAAATAGTAAGCAAGCAAGCAGAGAAGCAAAGAGAAACAGTTAGCTAAAAGTAATGGATGAATGGTTAAAATAGATAGCAAAACGCTAAAGGCAATAGATAAATGATTAAAATATATAGCTAAAAGTGATGGATACACTGTTGAGATAGTTAGCTAATGGATAAATGGTTGCTATAGCTAAAAGGAATGGAGCTAGACGAAGGAGCTGAAGGAATAGTTGAAATAGTTAGCTAAAAGTCATGGATAAATGGTTGGAATTGATAGACTTGAGTAACATTGACTTGACCTAATGTGACAGGGCTGTGGGGGTTCGTTTGACAAAAAAAGAACACTGCTCTACACTACAAGGAATCATATTTATGTGTCCTACCTTTGCCTACCTGAATACCAAGGACACTTTTTACAGTGTATTGTCATGGTAAATTACCTCAACTGAGTGAATTTAGTTAAAATATTTAATGCTTGATTTATTTCTTTATTTCTTTTTATTCAATGTGAGAAACTTGGCTGGGACAAAAGCTTTGGTTCTCGATCAGTGCAAATCAGCGCTGCACAAACAATGTCTAGCTGACTTTAGCCAACTTGGAGTAGAAGTACACAGGCCTCTCTTGGCTTAAAATGACAAAAAGCCCATTGTGCATTAGCTCACACCTAATCATTACAAAGTAGGCTAATTCCTCCATCAAGGCCTGTGGCCGACAATTGTTGATCTGAGAAAATGCTTAGAAAGCTTAGAAAATCAGGCCACCAAATCGCTTTAGTTTTTGTAATATCTAACCTGAGACCGAAGTTCAATGGCGCATTTCCTAAACAATAGTGGCCTTGGAACAGGAAGCAGAAGGAATTTGAGGAGTTCAATAAAAAGAAATGTTTCCACCAATTAAATAACACCTCTTTTTATTGCTTTCTTAAAAGTGAAGTACAAGACAGGATGTTGCTAAAGATGTGAGCCATTTTGAGGCATCAACATTCTTTAGACACAAAAAGTTGACATAGAAACTTTTTTCCAACATATTTACAGTGAAATGAGTGTGTTTACATTTCATTTTCTTTCTGTGAGTGGCTTACAATAGATCAAAATGATGAGTTACCTCTCTCTGCTATCTCTCCTGGGAGAATGGTAAATCATGACTACAACAACACACAACAATGGGACTACAAATCCCAGATCTGATCACAGTGTAGTGTTTACATAAGGCACTCCGGCTGTTTAGAGGTTGACAGTTTGAGCGATAGCATGAGAGACTTTCAAACCGCTATGGTGGTGCATTTATACAGCTCAATGTGACAAAATGAATCTTTAAAAAAAAAATTCAGATTGTTCTTGAATAAATTGTTTACAATAGTTCATTTCAGACATTTTGTCTTTTTTCGTATGACTTTGAGAGAAACGTTGACAAAAGACAGGGAAGAGATGGAGAAAGAAAAGGAGAGGCATGGATAGAAAAACAATGTGTGTGCATGTGCTTGTCTCCTTCATAAATAGGATTAGAGTAATGAGATACTGGTGGGGCAGAGACACTGCAAACAAAGGAAGAGGGGAAAAAAGAGGGCGACAAATAGAAAAGAAAGCGCAACGGACAAAAATAGGGAGGTGGACTGACCAGAAATAAGAGACTGAAAGAGGCAGACAATAGAGAAACTGGCAGACGGGTAGAGAATGAGCAACAGAGGGGTGCAGTGTCTTCTATTTTGGCTCAGGTGGGCTCCGGTCCGGGCATATTTTCCAACCCACAGGGAGTTTGTCGTTGCCACTCCCTTCAACATGCCCTGTTTCCACTGATTCCACCAAAAACACCAAAAACACTTTCCATAAAGACGAACAGGAACGCCAACTGAACAGCAGTACACCTCTGACGCCACTGCTGTTTTCTTTCTCTTTCATTTCTAATCTCATTTGGACTGCCTTTTATTTTTCACTCACCCATAGGCCGTCTCACGCGCAAAATCATGTCACAAACATATTAATGCACACACACACACACACACAGGTGAGCACAGAAAAAGAGAGTGTGTGAACAAGCTGTGGGAAGAAGTGTGACAATAGATAGCGCGGCCCGCAGGAACCATATCAGGCGTGGTCGAGGAGCAAGGCATCATGGGTGTGCTCATATCATTTCTCCTATAAACTTAGAACATAGCATCTGTAGCATAAAAATGTATCTCTAGGATGCATACAATTAATATACATTAACTTAGATGCAATCCAAAATGCAAACATCAACACAAAAAATTATATTTACCGTTTTACATAATTTATTGGATTTTGTTATTCACAACTTCATACTAATAAGAGGTATAATAACAACAAATGAGCAAAAGTAAAATAATAAATTACTTTATGTTAATTGGGGCTGCAACTAATGATTATCTTCATAGATAAATCTGACAATTATTTTTAATTAATTCTTAATTGTTGAGTCTTTGAAACACCACAAAACAATCTCCCCTGGTCCAAGGTGTTTTCTCCAACCAAAAGTCAGAAACCCCAAAATATTTAATTTACTAGAATATACCAGAAAATGTTTGGAGTGTTTTGCTTGAAAAAAAAAAAGGAACTTTACAATTGCTAATGTCTTAGTGTAACATTTAGCCCCACTAACCTCTCACAGGCTGTTTTGCATGTGTCTGTGTGTGTCAGTAACCTATAATCACCTTGTATGTGAAGCATGTATAGCAATCATGCTGGTAGGAAACCACACCCCTGTCACTGGCAACCAGCCAATCGTCCCCTCTGCACTGTATCTACAGGTGCCTACTTGTGTTCCACCCTCCCACCCTCACCTCCTAACATCACCACAGACATCCGTCTTTCCAGGCAGCCATTGCGTGAACCAGTAAACTCTTGTTGGGGCCTCCCACTGTTGGCTGAAGTAGCATTATTTAAATCAGAAAAGTAGGACGGGCCCTAGTTCTACCTTGATTCTACTACTTGAACTGACACGACAGCAGCCTGTGGTGAAACGCTGCGCAGAGGTGAGGAAGTATGCCATAGCAGTGTGTGAGAAAATAATTCAGACTTGTGGCCAAATGTCCCTGATAATTAGGAGTACCTTTAATGCATTACCCTGATGTGAAATATGCATGGATGTCCCCTTTGGGCAGCCTGTGATTAAGGGACTTGCTCCAGTGCACATAAAAGATCTGGTTCTGCTCAGAAAGCAGCAAAGCCTGCAACCTGAAGGTTGGCACCATGCAGCCAGCAGCAGGAGATCAATGAAGACCCGAACACAAACAACCACAATGTTCAAAGAAGCTCAACTGTGGAAAAGGAAAGAAGAATAAAGGGGCAAAAGAGTAGGAAATAACAGCTATCGTCCTCTTCTATGTGCCCAAATTCACAGCAGAGAACAGAAGTTTAAAAACTACTAGTGACTGGACATTATGCTATGTAACTATGTACTGTAGTTTGTTAAAACGGCTCCTTAAACGGAACAAATTCCTCTAAAAATATGATTATGGGGGGAAAAAAACTGAAATGAAGTTGCAAATGTGAAGAAGAAATGCTTCATGCCTCCCATAACAACTACTTTCAAGGAGCCAGTAAACACTATAATGAAGCATACATTTAAAGGAATAGTGCAACAATTTGGGAAATACACTTTGCTTTTTTCCCTGAGAGTGAGACGACAAGATGGATACCAACCTCATGTCTGTGTGTGAGACATGAGGTTGATAGAATAAAATGGTTTTAGTTTTTTCAGGGTGTACCCTGCCTAAGGCCCAGATGTGGACCCCTTTAAGCGGTAGAAAATGGATGGATGGTTTAAGTCAAACAATGACTGAAATTACTTTTCAAACTAGTGTGTAAATGAAAACGAGAGGGAAAGTGTGATAACTGTATACAAGCTTTTCAAAGCAACAAAAGGTAATTTGTCTGATAGAGAAAATCACTCACTCAGTGACTCTTCTAACAGAGGAATCTGTAGTTAGGTGGATTACAATCTTATCTCTTTTGAGTTCAGTCAAGCGAGGAAGGGATGAGATAATGACAGGAAGCCAAACATGGGAGGAAGGGAGGGAAAGAGACCCAGATGTCGTACAAAATGGACCCGCAGCCCAAAACTCTCAGGGGGTACAGCTGTTACATGTGCTGATAATTCATAGACTGACACATACACGTGTATGTACACACTGTGTAAGTGCTAAACAACATGTATTTATGATATCTGTGTAATGTGTATGTAATATGTAGAGGATATAGGGGCATTAACGCAGCTGTTAGTACATAACTGTTCCGGGCTCATACGTACACTTCCCACACTTTTACTTTTACACACACGTTACTGCACGGATGAATCACACCAGTGCACACTGTCAATCACACCATGTCAATCACACACGCTTTGATTCAAAACAATATCAAAACCACATTTCTGAAGCGTGATAATGTAACCAATGGCAACAAAACTACTTTACAAAGCCTCTCTTAAAGGGGCACTCCACAGATTTTACACACCAGTTTACAAGTCATTAGGAGTGCTAGAAGGACAAATCTGGGGCATGGAGTTTGAAAGACGTGGGCATATAACAGGCAGAGGGCGTCAAACTAAATTGATGGTTGCATTATAGGAAACATAAGATCCAGTGTTTTTGGAGTTTAATCCATTTGAACTAAAAGTCAGGATATCTCTGCCTCTGTTGCTTCGATTTTGACCATGGAAATAGTAAAACACTGGCGTACCCCTTTAATAGAGCTTTAACAAATAAGGACTGGTTTCAGAATTCACATAGATAAAAGAGGTGTTGTTTAATACAAATATACTCAAGCTATGGGTTACTTCAACCCCCCCAAAATAGAATTTCTTGGGGGACAGAGGGTGTTTATGAATTTCCTTATAAACGACTCTTAAATCTTGTCCTAAATTGAACATTGGTGTTCAGTTAGCTGAGTGTGTCTGTTAGCTGTGTAACCACAGCCGGTAGAACTGTATATGGTTTCACGCTTCTTTCTGACCCCTGGTTTTAAAGTGCACTTGGCCCTCACTTTGAGCGGGCCCCATGAGAGACTCTTATTTACCCTCCGCCCGACTCGGGGCTGTTAAAGATTCCCTCTCTGTAAGGTGTCGTCTCCAGGGGCAATAGGCTTGCTGCAGCCATGGGAACGCACTTGATCCACACACCTAGCCACAAAGACGAGGAGGGCAGGGGACACGAGCGAATGGAGGAGCACACACACACACACACACACACAAACACACACACACAGATGCATGCACAAAAACTCCAACGTACACCAAAACACACCAAATGCAGCCACATGCAATCGAAACACACACACACTTTTCTCTCCGCAGCAACAACCCGTCTACACACAGACACAGGACAAAGACCCATCCAAGCGCACACACACCCTCTCCCTCCCACCAACACACACACTGACAACTCTACTACCATTGGGCTGCCTGTCAAAGCTGACATGACAACTCAACCAGCCCCGCGGTCGGGATAAAGAGCCTTGCTGAAAGAGATTGAGTTACATGCAAAACACATTTTGACAGCTTAGTCGGAAAACACCTTAAACACTGTCAAAATGAGCAACTAATGACCAGGAAATATGTTTGTGTGTGTGTGTGTGTGTGTGTGTGTGTGTGTGTGTAGAGGGTGGGATAGAGGTAATACCCGGCAGTGATTATGTGTTTGTGCGTGTGTTTGGGGACTATGGGAAGGATGTCTGCAAAATGTGTTTAAGCGTGTGTGTTGAGTGAACAAGCAGCAAGCTTGTGTGTGTGTGTGTGTGTGTGTGAGGCAGGAAGTGGCTAGCGGAGTTGCAGACGGCCACATGGTTCATTTTGATAATAAAGGAAAAAGGGGCGCACAGTAATTTATATGGGCTCGCCAGAGGAAATGTTATTGTTTCTCTGACTCTTCGTTGAAAATTACACTGGATGGATATTTGAAAATGTGATCTCCTGATGCTTTAAGGTGTGTGTGTGTGTGTGTGTGTACATGCTGTGTTTGCCTGAGTTTAATTGAGGTAACCACAAGAAAAGAGATGTTTTTATTATCATAAAGTAGCCATAAAAGAACTTTTTTAGCGCTGCAACATAAACTGGAGCCAAAATAAAGATGGGCATTGAACCAAAACCAATATCTGTGTGTGTGTGTGTGTGTGTGTGTGTGTGTGTGTGTGTGTGTGTGTGTGTGTGTGTGTGTGTGTGTGTGTGTGTGTGTGTGTGTGTGTGTGTAAAGTTGGCCCTGTTTTTGGCCCTGTCATGCACAGGCTAGCGTGTCCCACCTTCCCTCTGGCAGCAACAGACTTGGTCATGTCCACATTACCTCACCTGCCCTCTGGCTATGTAAACCAAGAAGTATGAATTATTCAAACACACACACACTTCCCAGAGGCTTTACACAGGGCTATGATGTCCCGTGTTCAAGCCTATATGTTACTTCTGTCTTCATCGTCTCATCACACTTCTATCTATCAGTGTAACAGATGGACAGCGGCCATTGTTGGCTTGTAGCTTTCAAGCAGCAACAAATGTGTGGACGACACAAAAACTGAGGTAAAGGTAACTGTATCCTATTTGAAACAGCTTGAGAAAAATTCCTTTTACAACTCGACAAACACGGCCACCTGCCTGTATACTGACATCAACGGGATTACCTTCTAATGGATGTTTTTTCAAACACTTGTTAAAGCATATTTTACAGGCAGGTTTTGTCTCTTTTACTTATTCTGCATGATTAATCTTTAGCTTTGTTCTTCCTTCTTTTAGATCAGGTACCTTGGATAAGTTCAGTCTTAATGATTTGAGGAGAACTCAAATTTTCTTGATAATCAAACAGGAATGCCATTTTGCTACCACTTTTTAGCTCACTAACATAATGTGGGCAATGTGTGAATTTTTGTGTTTTCATCTTTTAACACTGCTATGTTGCACTAACATTTAATTGCCAAAGCTCATATCATGCAATACAATTGTACAAATGTGCTGCATGTGTCATTATCAAAGAAAATGCAAAGATGATGGACACATGTTTTTCTTGTAGTCTTTCAAAATTCTAGAATAGTGATAGTTTCTCCTTAAAGAAATAGTTTAACATTTTTGAAAATACTCATAATACTGTACAAACTATCTTAAATCTAGCAAGCAATAATGGTATGAATCTGACAGTCAAAGAACCCTTCTGTGGCTGCAAAATATTCCTGGGAGAAAAAAAGTTTAATTTCTTAACTTTTTCTTAACTTCATTTCTACTAACATGTATAACATGTATCTAAATCTGTCCTCTGAGACAGCAGCTGCTGTACAGTGACCATCTAACCATTATCTTAACAGCCTTTTAGAGAGAACAACATAAAGCAATTAAGGATCACCCGGAGTGATGCTAATGTTTAGCAGTAAAAGCAGAGGCACAATGAAACTGACCTTGATTGGGATCATATAAGAGATAAGAGATGTACATAAGTGGAAAGAGATAAGAGAGAAAGATGAGGAGACAGAGAGCTGCAAGAGTAGGAGGAGGAAGATGCATTAGTGCCAGGACTCTTATAAACTATATGGATGTTTTCTCTCTCTCAACTTCACATCTACAGCACTTTTATCTCTCATTTTCTCTTCCCTGCCAAATTCCACTGTCTGTCTGCCTCTCTCAACGTTAATAAGAGGTTTAGGTCATGCTAGGTGAGGTGTGTGAAATTTCCTCCTTTCAGTGACACACACACTCCCTCACATCACAGGAGCGCAAGGTAGGAATGTAAAAATGAGAGAAGAAATAGAAATAGACATGAAAGAGAGAGAGAGAAAGAGATGTAGTGAGTTAGGCAGTCATGTATGAGGGCGGTCTGTAGTGACAGATTTATCAGATTTATCTTCATTCCTGAATGACACAATACTGAACACATCTGCTGTTCCTACTGACTGGTAACTCACTCATATATGTCTGCATACAAAGATTCAACCGATGTGGGTGTTTTAAGACTGAGTGGCTAGCAGTCATAACATCTGCGTCGGGACCCTCCGTCTTTATACAGTATTTGGTTTCAATCACCTCTGCACTAAACTTTCATTAGACTGGAACAGACATCTCCATGGGCACTAGGTGCTGTTAGCTTGCTAGGTGTAGCTAAACCAACGTACGCTAGCAAGTAGAGAAGCCACAATACTGTTTGGAAACAGGTCAAAAACCAGCTATGATAAAGGCAGTTGGACCAGTATCCTAGGCAATTAGCGGCTGGCAATTTGAGGACAGTTAGCTAGTTAGTCTTAAGATATACTGTAGGTAGAGAATAGCTTGGCTTTTGAAGCAAGAAGAGGTAACCGAATGACAAACGATGCTGTGTCAGCCATATTTGAAAGCAGATGGTCTCTGCGCAGGGCTGGCATAACGAAATAAGTGAGTCTGTGAATATGCGAGGGGCATATCCCATAGTAAGACACATCACTAATGCTATTCAGAGAACCAGGGTTACACAAATAACCTAAAGATTTTACTCATCAATGTCCATTATCTTCCACGCTGACCATTGCCAGGCACCCCCAAAAATTCTGTTGCATTTTTCATACAATAAATTGACTCATTCTGACAAAAAAATATATATTTTTAACATGCTATATCCAATTATCAATTATGAAAGCCCAAATTATGTGATGATTCATTACACACACACATTACATACACAATGTGTGGTGTAAATAAATAACATGTCTAAAAAAAAATGTTTTAATTAAATTTTACAGAGCGGCTTCATTGCTAGCAAAATAATTAAATTCTTATTAGTAATATAATATGTTTTATTATTTCTACTGTTTGTATTTACTTTATCAGACTAAACCATTTTAAAGATAATTTTAACCCTGTCACATGTGTCGTCATACACACACCGCAATAAATTGTAGAAGAAAGTGGCTACAACAGCCAGTGCAGACGTTTGCTCTATTCAAATGATATCAGACTATTATATAGTTAATTCTCCAATTAATACCAACCACTAAGGAATTGTAGGGATCTTAGTGTAACACAAGAGAAGATTAAGGATTTGATCTAAAATATAATCCCTCAAACTAAATTACAGTCTAAACAGAAGTGTGTGAGCCCAGAGACATTTGCTGTCCATGCTCATTACAAGAGTCATCTTCAATGATTTCTGAGCATTGTTAATCCTCCCTGACAGAATCGGTGCTTTGGCCTGCCACTCTGCTGCCAAGGAAAACACAATCACTGCTCCCTGGGAGTCTACCTACCTGCCTGCCAACGCTCAGACATGTTTATTTCACCTGAATAAACCTCAATGGAGGAAGTCAGTGAGAGTTGACAGATGAGCAAGACGGCTGTTACTGTGTCATGTCTGTTTATACACCACTAGTCCATTTTTGGATATGAGTAGCTTCTCCAGGTAGATGGAGAAACAGAGACAATACTGTAAGGCAGGACAGTGATACATAGTCAGATAATGAGAATGTATGTGCACATGCAAAACAAATAGGAGTCAGAAAGATGCAGCAGTGATGCAATGACACAAGCAAGAAGCAAGAGATGTTCTGCAACTGGGAGAGCACAAGGCTGGATATATATCGCATTTACTGTCCAAAACCGTCCCTACCTCACGAATACAGACCCTAACCTCTGACTCCTTTAGAGTAACAGCAAGACATTTTTGCACAACTCACACTGGGGTATGTTGATGTAAGTAAAAAGTACTAATCACACTAACATTAACATGGTGACCGGGGGAAATAATCCCAAACTACAAAGCACCAGCATTTGAAACTCTTTATCCGCACTCCACATACACAGATCTGCACATGTTAAAAACTCCTAATCAAGCTCCATGAACTTAAAATGACTTATTCTGTAAATTTCATGCCACCCTCTGTGCTAAATGTTGTTTCAAAAGAAGAATGTACGAGCACCTGAACATGCAACACCAGGCAGAAAAAGAATGTTTTGTACATTTATTAAAGGTACCCTGTGGAGTGTTTGACCAGTAGTAGCGCTTTAGAGCAAGGTTTTGACGAATGGGGTCCCTGTTTTATTTATGACGAGAAGTCGAAAACAGGAGAAAGTGAAGAAAGCCAGGTCACATTGGACTGCGAAGTCCACACACCTTCTACGGCCAAACCAAAATCAGAAAACCACACCAAAATCTACAACCAGCCTCTTCTATAGTCCAGACAAGAGCACAGCCAGACTAAACTAGAGCTAACACCTTAGCGTTAGAGTCCATGTTACCTCTGTATATCTGAGGTTAGCATGTTCAGTAGAGTTAGTCCAGTAGACTGTACTAGAAGCAGAGCAGGGACGAGACCCCGGGGGGGAAAAAGCACCAGTGGGGACTAGGCTAGAGGTCAGAGGTTACCTCCTTCTGATTGAGCTCCAGCCAGGCAGTATAGAGCGGGAGCCGCAGAGCCCCGCTGGAGTCCATCAGACTCCCCCCTTCCTGGGAGAGAGACACCGTGAGAGAGAGACACCGCGTTAGACCTGCAGCCCACAACCAAGTGTGTGTTGGATGTTTGTGTATATTTATGCTGTCATGTGAAAGTCTCATCACTCCACTTTGGGGGATTTTTGCATTTTACTTAATTTGCTTTATTTGCATGTGCAGCAAAAAATGTATTCAATGCACTTAAAAAAAAAACATGTATACATTTATAATGTACTGTATGTGTGAGTACAGAGGCATATATGCTGAAGTGTTGCTACAAGCCAATTTGCCAACAATAACAACATCCAAACTACTTCCTTCATGCCCACTTCAAAAACACCTCTCCCACCACCTCACACAAAAGGCTACAACTCATGCACTGCCGCCTTCGGACAAAGATGTCTCTGGCAGATTTATATCAGACGGTGAAATACTATGCTATGTGAAGAGCAGGTGAAATTTACAGCAGGAAAAGCACAGGGAATATTCCTTTTGGCACAAGCATATGAAAGCCCAAAACCTGCTTCCACATGTCAACAAACGTAGTTACACCACACTGACACAAAACATGGGTTTGGAGGCATATTTACATGCTGCAGTACTAGATTACTATGTGTTATAATAATGATAATGAGTGATCAAAAGCACTAAACAACATGTCTCCTCTGATAGGGAGTGTGTATCTGCTTTGTTTAAATAGTCACAAATACTGTATGATGCATTATAATTAGTAAAATAGCAGTTCCTGGTATTTAAATGCAGTGTGTGTGTTTATATGTGATGATAACCTTAACTCTTTGAGGTCTGGGGAAACCTGCGTCAAGAAGAACAAAGAATAACATGGCTTCTTCCTCTAAAAAGCACACCCTGCCGGGGAATGCAGTCTGGGGCTTCACCTCAAAAAATAACTACTTAACCTTTCTAAAAAGCACTTAGCAGAGAAAATACACAAACCTGCACCCGTGTCTGAGCAGAAAGTCATCATAACACACATGTAGGCACATTGTTCATCCCTATGCACAGCTGATGAAGTGTGTGTGTGTGTGTGTGTGTGTGTGTGTGTGTGTGTGTGTGTGTGTGTGTGTGCGTCACCATTACGTTGTCAAACAAGGCATGTCCCTCTAAATCATTGCAGCCACCCAGGACAGCCACATGTGGCCTCGACTATTAGCAATAAAACTACAACACAAGGAGATGGATGATAACTCCAAAACCACTTACAGGCGGTGTATTTATTTTAAGAGCAATTATCCAGAGCGTGCATGTGTGTGTGTTTGACTGCATATCAGCTTGTCCTGGAAATCCAATAAATCTTGAAGCATCAACAAAGAGACAGAGAGAAAATACAGAGAGGAGGGTAGCAGCTATTTATTTTATAGTACAGATCGAGATAACTGTTCAGAGCAAGTCCCCTGATGAAGACCAGTGAGAAAAACAACATTTGTAACATACTGATATTAATGCGAAATAAAAGCATCTGACAGTTGTGATGAGTGACAATGTCTTGGATAATTTGGGTTCTGATTCCATCTTACTGGTCCACTTCGGTCCTTTATCTGTTACCTGCTGCTCAATCTACAACAAATAGAAATATTATTTTGATATTATATAATTACTCCTTTTACCAACCACTGTTCCACCCATGTGACTTTTGTTGACTTCTAGTACTATGAAAAGTTACATGAATATAAACATGTAATATTATTATCTATTATGTATCGATATATTAGACTATTAGTCCTTTTCAAAAAGAACGCCCTATCGTAAAAATAGTAAAGGTGACAATACAGAAAACAGAAACTGCAACTAAAACCTTAAACCTGCATTAACTGCTTTTTTGGACTCTTGGGGGCAGCGGAAACAAGCTTTACAGCTTTACATTTTGACATTTAAGTCAATATGGCGAATGCGTTAGCCAACAGTTGCATATTTACACATAGAGCACACAGAGCAACATCATCATTCATTTGGAGTCATGTTTATGTCCAGCTGATGGATGCAAGACAAATATCCTGTTCTTTTAGCTCTGTTTCTGATCTGACTGGAAATATCTGGCTCTTCAGCTATTAAATGCTCCACTATGTTCACCAGCTAGCCACTAACTTTGTCTGTCTGTCGTTTGATGCTGGGAAAGTAGTGTGAAGTGGATTTATCAGAGCTTTTTCACTTAAATGATACTAATGAGAGCGGTGAGAGTGAACTAAAACAGTAAAATTGTGGGCCGTAAAACCAAAACAATGAGCTGAAAGACGCTAAAACGCTCTGTAGAGCTGAGGGGAACTGCAGATTCGCGTGATAATTCTCTGTGGGTTCGTCACTACGACTGACCCTTTTCACATACACCTTGTCATGTGACCCATTGTTAAAATATTGAATATAGCAGCTGTAAAAATATGACGTCTCCCTATCTTCAAATCACTCTTGCAGTCTATATAAAGTCTTGTAAATCCTTGAAAACTTTAAGTCTAAATTAATCGCAAGAGTTTAATGATAAAATAGATAAAAATATAAAAATAGGAGTTTCTAAACACAGCTGAATGGTTGAGTCACATCAAGTGTTTCAGCCCAGCAGTGGTGGAATGCAAAAATACACACGCAGTATATTTAAAAAGTATTTCATGCTATGCTGTGAAGTAATTTGCACTTATGTTCTGATGATTAAAGTCCTGCCATGCAAACAACACCAGAGTGAGAGAGCGAGGGAGGAACAGCAGAAGCAGAAAGAGTGAACTTTTGGTACTCGCTGGTGATAAGAGCCAGCTAAGCCTGTCTGGGAATGCTGTCTATACACTCTTGCTGTAAATATCATAGCCCATATTAGCCAGTGTAACAGTGTATTAACATGTCTAACATCAAGTCTGCGAGCAGCATAAAGCAGCATTATAAGAATACTGCAAACACACAGGCATGTCACATCTGCAGTCATGATCTGCTTCACTGAATTTGGCACCATGTGGATGGATCACATGGAACTTAATTATAGTTTATTCCTAGCTGTGGTTTACTGTTAATTGGTGTTTCACTCATAAGCATTTTTTCATACTTTATTCTTGTTTTAAGATAGCTGGTGAAACATGATCGCAAATATAATTAAAATTCTTGCAAATTCCTTCTTGTTTATTGCTTTCAGGCTTCCAAAGTGAAATCATACTAACTCAAGGTTCATTTACTTTAGTTTGTGAGTTGGTTGTTCCTTTGAAAGCTACTTAAAAAGGTAGTACATGGCCCTTGAGTTAAGATTTTTCTGTCAAACTACTATTTTTAAGGTCAAGAATAAACTTTCATCTTCATTTAGAATGTTTCTTTCAAGCCAAAACCATTTTTTGAAATAGAACAATGGTGAGATTACGGTTGTGTTTATGGTAAAATTCAATGGAAATCAAATAAATCAAGCATTCCTTGTCTATTCGGCATCTGTTTTATCCTGATACAATCCATGCAGGTGGCCTGGCAGATATAATTATGATACAACTGACATCCTGCCCAGTGTCCAGCTAAATAACATAATTTCCTGCAACAAGAGACATCATTTCCTGTAGTTAGTAGTACACATCAAAACCCAAGACAAAACCTCCTGCTGCTCCAAGAATACCCATCTAAGCACTTTATCTGTGATTGTGTGTGTGTGTGTGTGGTTGAATGTGGTTCCTGTTTAGATTTGTCTTGCTGACACAATCAACTGTCCTTGAGACTTCGCACTATGGAATTTAAAATATGTCTTTATCCTTCCACTTCTATTGTGTAGCATCTCTAATAACAGTACGGACATATGCACACATTCAAACACACACACACACACACACACACACACACACACACACACACGCACACACACACACAGTCATTCAGAGTAGCTTTCTATTTGTCTTTGCCCCCCATAGATGCAAACGCACGCACACACAGCTTTCCAATAGACCCAGATCATTGCAACAATGGCAAGTCCATGTCTGTTGTCATGCCAACCCTCCCCTGACCTTTGACCTCTGTTTTTGAGCAGAGGCACCCTGGTTCTTCTGAAGAGAGTAGCAGCGGCTTTATAAGGGGGCACCCGTAAAACCCTGCACAACTTCAACCGCCTCATCATCTGACCCAATAAATCACCGTCTGTGCGTGCATGTGTGTATTGTGTGAGTGTGCCGTTAGGACCGTTAAAAACCAACTGGGGCTCATGTGAGAAGAACAAACCTGGATTGGGTTGCACCAGCTATTGGTGAACCAATATTGCTACTAGGTTTGTGTGTAAAGTGATTCATAAGTTCTTTCTAACTACTAGCTACTTCCAAACTAGTGATTTACTAAATCAGGTTACACCATTAAAAAACATCTTAGGTAGTAAAAACTTAAGTAATGTCTAAATTGGTTGGCTTGTAAACATCTGTAGCACTGTTCAATAAAGAATAACTGTGAACAGAAAGTCACAAGCATCACAAGTTGTAACATAACTGCCAAAAACAACAGTTTTAGGGGGCTAAACAATATACAATATTTTGTTATATTTAGATATGCATACATGGAGAAATATAAGTTTTAGAGTTAGTAGTATTCATGCAGTTTAGAATGAGAGGGTAATTTCAGATTATGCTAACCTAACCGACAGAATTTGGTCATTTCGGCTAATGTTATGGGCATAATATTTTGTAATTTAAGGTATATTGTGGTATTTCTGTGAAATGCAATTTAAAATCTTAGTTTATTCATCATAGTTTTTTCATCTTGCTTTTTGATCACGTGTCAGGTCAGATATGTTGACTATATTTAATATCACCTCTTTTGCTTTTCAAACTAAACGGGTCATCACTTAAATTAGCAAGATAAAATAAGTTTTGTCAGTTAGCTCAGTTAGCAACGCAACAGTTATACAGTTATAGCAGTTACTGGGTGGAAATATTAAGTATCTAACCTCTATGTAAGATCTTGTTTTAGAGATGTGTAAATGTCCACTTAGTATACACTTATATTATTACTAGGCAACGTTTGAAGTTAGCTGGTACAACTGGCTACTGATCTCTAAACAATATATGAATCACAAAAAGCCATCTTCATTCTCTCCATTTATGATAGCAAAAATCCCTCGAAAGCTCCAAGAAAGATAACATATGGACAGAGGGAGAACATTATTCATGTGTGTGTGCGTATTTGCCTGACATGAATCTGGATTACATCAAAGTTTCAGAATTGGACTCTGATCTTCTCTCTAGTCTCTCTGGGCTATGCAAGCAATCCCATCTACAGACAAATGTGTGTGTGAGTCTAAAAGTGAGCGCTTTTTCATGTGCAGCAGACATATGTGTGCGCCTTCATTCACGTCTATACATTCACATGTCAACACGTCTAATCTATCGTGAGAACATTACTGCTTTCTCCCATATACATTTCCACTAATCCCTCCAGCAACCGATGCAGGATTAAATTACCATCAGTCAATCCGACTTCTGATCATTCAACACAAGAAAAGCTGACCCTGTATCAGCGCTACAGTCGACCTCAGGCTAATTCAACGGAATGTGTAACCTGCTTTGCAAATCACTGGTCTGTATTAAGACTGACGTTGGTCCCACACATCCCCTGCTTTTACACGCTAACAACACTAGTTTGTGTGCATACTACTTATATCTGCATGTCACAGTAGCAAAGAGGAAGCCTATATGATCAGTAAAGCTGAATAAAAAAGAAAAGTAAACTGCACAAAGCAGGAAATCTGTTCGGACGTGGAAATGAATCTCTTGTTTCCATGGAGACATCCCTACAAACACTAGACAACCCAACAGACAAACAAAACAAAGATGTCTTCAGTGCCAAAAGACGGTGCCCTGCAAATAATACCTGTGGCAGTTAGGAGCCTTGCAGCAACGTTAACAAAGCACTACAAGGTTTGAGCTATTGTCTCTAGCATCATAAAGGCAGTGCTGTTGAACAGGCAGACATACAGCCTAAATACACCTCAAACAATAGATACAGATGTGACCCTGCAGCTAACACGGGACAGTATGCTAGCCTGATTTATCACCTTTTTTTGTCAAGGCTACCAAGTATGCTATGGGCTCTATAGCTGGTAAGAAAGAGGCCAACAACCTGTGAAATGTGAGAAGGTATGCATTGTAGGCTAGCGTTAGGCCAAGAAGCAGGTTACTCTCTTTAACAAGTTGCTGCTGAAATACGATCCTGGAAGTCTTAGGTCAGGCCAGTGATGCTACAGCTTTCAGTGTCGGATACATGAAGGAAGAGCCAGAAAGAAAAGGAACAAGATAGGGAAAAAAGTGTATGAAAAGAGGGATTGATGTCTTTTGTCGGAACATAGCATAGCACATGCATACCAGTCACCATATTAGCTTTGAAAGGATATGAAATAAGCTAGCACATGAGCACAATTTGAAAGAAAATCTCTATGATTTTAAGCTCTGATAAATTATACACTTAATAACCAGACACAAACTATAGGATCTACATGTTCAGGTAGGCCAGTGTTATCTTATTTCCTGTCTGGTTTAATGTTATAAGAACAATACCCGCAGGCTCTGGAAGTTTGTTGGAAATTAACACTAGCAATTGACTGCAATATAAGCTCTTCTAATATAATATTACAACTGAAGTGGATACATGAGCTACGTTGTGAAATAATCGCTGTCTATTTTCTGAGATTGGACTTACTAAAGAAGCAAGAATACCATCGTGGGAACATCTTGAATAATTTTAGACACTGTGAATGAAACAAACTAAGATGTCATGCAGTAAAAAAAGAAATCCTACGAAAAAAAGATTAAGATTCGATTGAGATCGTACCATTATGAAAGTATCTCTAGGCTACATATAAAGACAATCCATGCTTAAATGAAAACCACATATATGCTTAAGCTGTCTAGTGGGAAAATACAGTTGTTGAACTTTTGACCCTTGATGCTGAAGCTAGGCCCCTGCGTTTCTTGCAAGAAAGCTATACCATAATTCAGTGTCAAAGGCTAAGGCACAGGGGTGAGCACCGTGTCAGAGTTAACGTCACTAAACAAACTTGCACTGTTAGGATAATCTCCCGACTCAGCAGTCAAGGTCAACTGCCTTGGTAGCCTCAAAGAAATCCACATTTCATACACTTAACTCCCGCTTTATCACTGCTGAGCTTGCTCACCCTGAAAACTAGTTAATTATGATCTCGACCTTCAATATGGGCTACAAAAATATGGGAAATAATGCAATATTCACCTCTAGTGTTTCTATAATACAAAGTCTTCAGGCTTAATCAGTATCCTGCAGGAGGAGCAGCAACAGCTGGCTGGTTGATTAAGTTCCTTACCTTGTTGTAGTAATGCAGCTGGACAGAGTGCCACTGACCGTCACTGACCCCGCCTGGGATGTAGGGAGACACTGTGGTCTTCGTCTCCCCTGGATGACAAGAGAAGGAGGGGAGAAAGAGAAAGAGAGTGAATGGACGGAGGTTGGACACGGGGCAGTAACAACAGTGACAGTGATGAGGGAAGGAAGGATGCAGGGTAGAGGAGAAGAATTGAGTGGGGGAAAAGGGAGAAAACATAGCATAAGTGAATGATGAATATGTACTTTAAATGGTTAAGCACAGCTGCTGTTTTCCTCTACTGCATAGTTTCAGTTTAACATCTTGACATTATTCATTTAAAACGAGAACAAGTAACTTTTTCTGTGAGTGGAATGGGACCACAAGCAGGAAACAACAAACATGTTTTCTCGTGAGGTACAATGTGTTTAATTAATCATTAATTAATTCTACTTTAAGCTTTTGCTGTGACATGCTTTAATATGTTGTAAAATTAGCACAAGAAGAGAAGCGTCAAAAGACTCAATATCTATCAAAAGCTTGCTAACATTAGTTAATGTTAACCGGTCATACCAGACAAAGTAAAGCAGTAGCAGCTAAACCCCTGAGTGTATTGAATTATATTTCTTATGAGTTCAACTTTTCATTTATAAGAAGATGATTCAAAAGTTAAATAGTCTTGCTTTAAAGTAACTGAAGGAGAGAAGGAATGCTCACAGAAATTTCTACTTCATTCAACATATTCCGCAAATTATTGATAAGTTACCATTAAAGGAAAACTTTGTAGCCTTACATGACATACACAGACCCATACACACAGATACACACACACACACACACACACACACACTATGATCATAAATCAACTGTTAGCTGAAAGCTACTATTAGTCCGTAGCATCAATGGCTCTCAGTGAGAAGACTGTAGAGCACAATGGCACCAGATTTACTGGGGGTTTACTCTTGTTTGTCAAGGGCAGGAGCAGCCTGGGCAGGAATCCACTACTCTGGAAATCAGTAAACAGTACAGCAGCACTGACAAGTAATGTGTGCGTGTCTTTGTGTGTGAGCGCATGAGAGAGTTAATAAGTGATGTCTCAGTTTTCTGGCTGTGCACATGAGAAACAGAGAGAGGGCGAAGTATGTGTAAGCAAGTGATTGTATGTTCTACTTCGCCCATGTATTTACTACACTACATAAAGATAGAAAAGCATTGAAAGAGAAACACTGCAAACAAATCAAAGACTTTCCTCCCACTCCTCTCATTAACCATGAGTCATAATTCTGTATTATAGTATTTAATTTGACGAGTCATGCATTCAACATTTAGTCATATTTCAGATTTGAAGTGGGGCACAAGGACTTGGCTTGGCTGCCAAACGGGCTTCACCCAACATAATCATATTGAACTGGATTCCTCTCTGTATGGTACCATGGGAAAGTAGACAGACTCTGAAAACAACAGTCACCACTCCAAAGAACATGTGTTTGATCTGCAATCCAACAGCTACCAGTTTTAACAATGATTGTGGGTGTGTGTGTGTTGATTGCACATGAACTGTATGTGTGTTTGTGAGTATGCGTGTGTATTTGCATATTTGTGTGTGTATGCATGCTTTAAAACCTTGCATTGTTTGCAAAAGAATTTTGAGTGATCTTCTACTTGTGGGTCTTAGCGTCTGTGTGTGTGTGTGTGTGTGTGTGTGTGTGTGTTTGTGTGTATTAAGTAGGTGTTTTTTGGCCAGTTAAGTGTCTGTGCTATCATTAATCAGTCTAGCAGCTCCCTTTCTGAGGAAGCAGCTGCTCTCAAAACAGTAAAACACACCCATCTCTCTTACCTACACACACAGAAACATACGCGCGCACGCACACACACACACACACACACACACAAATGAACATGTTCAAACTCTCCTACATTTGGATACATGCATGTACTAACACACACATACACAAAAACATACACCCTTGCCAAAAGAAAGCGCATGTTGATAAGAGTTATTTAGCGGGCTCTTTGTAAAAGTCACTATAGATAAAGTGTACTTACACCTGTGTTAATCTACTTACAAGTGGTTACACATACACTGGCGCACACACACACACACACACACACACACATACACACACACACACACACACACATTATGGGGCCTAACCTCCAGAGAAGGTGAGCTGAATCTGCTCGTCGATGATCTCCAGAGCGATGAAGTCGTGTTTTTCATTGAATCTGCCGTTGTAGAGAAGCAGAGCGTTTCTCTCTCTGGTAGCAAACCTGCAGAAACAGAAGGGGTTTCAGGGCGTCTTTTAGATTCTATGGTGGTGAAATCAACCCAAAACTGGAGATACAGTATGTGGTATCTTCTTAAACAGTTTATGTGTGTCTCAGTTTGGCAGAAACCCTACAAAATAGCTTTGCTTTTTGCTGTATAAAGGATTCATTTATCTAATTTAAATTCCAAAGTGACTTAAAATAAAACGATGGATGTTCAGATTTGTCACACAGTAAGGTTTGTGTGGATTCCAACTGTTTCTTTCGGCTCATGTTTCCTGTCACATTTCTAAGCACCCATAAAACAGACCGGGACTGAACAGTTGAAGGCCTTGCAGATAGCTTTATGATGAAAGGGCCGAGGAGCTCTTGAGGAAAAGTCACTTGGAAAGGAAAGGCAGGATGTGTAAAGCCGGTGGGCCGCAGAGAGGAAACAGTTCCCCTGCCTTAGATGATGCATGAGTGTATCCACGTGTGAGAGAGGGCTAAATGAGTGCAGTACCTATTCGTGATTAGTAGTACTGTGGTGTGTAGCTGTTTGTGTGTGTTAGGAGTGTAAGGTGAGGGCAGAGGAGTCAGCCGACAGATGCCAGTGAGGCCAGCAGGGCAGGAAGTCAGGATGGCTGTAGCCAAACACTGATAAGGGAACTCATCACACAGCCTTTCCTGTTTTCACCGTACTGCGAACCTTTCTCACCGTCATGGTGTCTACGAACTCGCATTTTCAAACACATCTTACCTATTACTGGTAAGGAAACATGCGAAAAAAGCTTTTCTCTGCGTAATATTTACTGTGTGTCGCAAACAAGCTGAACCAGAGTTAGTTTCCTCCAGCAGTTTCACAAGCACAGCTCATAAAGTTGCACATTCAGGTGGAGTGTGTGTCGTCTTTACTGCTATATGTGTGTGTGTGCATGTGTATATTGAGAGGAGGGAACGAACGGAGACACAATGGAAAAGTGTGTACAAGTCTCGGCACGCCCCAGCTGACACACACTAGCTCACTGAACTCAACTGTGTTTATTTGTGCAGCTCCTCAGTACTCCCTAAATTACCATTTACTACCCACACTGCTACAAGTATCACAGACATGTACCGCTGTTGCTTTGCTGTGAAAAGGTGATGCATGAGTAAGAAAAAAATATATATATTATATGGTGAGTTTAATGGTCAAGATTTTGTAAATCCAAATTTTCGTACATCTTTAGAATACTCTTTAAAAGGAAATGTGCTACTTGAATTTGGTGGCAAATACCACATACTTTGTATAAGCAATGCATTCTCACAGGCTATTCCAATTTTTAAGAGCAATACTCATTTTAAGAGTTTGAAGAGTGATGTCTTTTTTGTTAACCTTTCTATATACACAACAGCAAAAGTGTAAGTAACGGATTAAATGTTATTAGCGTTAATTCCAAGGCCAATGAACACATTATTATAAAACCATGGGCACAGAACCCACGGATTTGTAAACCATGCGCACGGATTGGCAAATGACTTCTTGCTTTAGAGAACAAGGAATGGAGCATTTTGCGTCGACCACATCCGGTTTCCAGTTTTTTTTAATAAAGCACTTTAAAAAGCAAACAGGTTTTGCACCAAAGTGCTTCACAAAGACAGACATGCATATATGCACATACAAGCATAAAGGCATATATGTGCATAACAGATGTTGTGGACATAAAGCAAGATTAAAATCCGCCAGCTAATTCACCGGCTAGAAATGAGTCTACCTCTTACTGAAATGAAGGACCAATTGTTTTCAAAAATTAAAACTAAGAATGTCAAGTGTTAAATCTGCCACCCTCATTGTAAACATGTGCCATACGAGAATTGAATGCTTGACAGACAACAATGACTAAGGGGGATGAGGCCTAATAAACGGTCAGTTACCTATATCTTGAACTGGCATCCTCACATAGTGATTTGAAAAGAATGGATGGCACTTTGTGTTCATTGGTAAAGAAAACAACAGGGAAAGAAGGAACAAAGGTGAAACTCACGTGAAGGAGACAGTGAAGTGGAACCTCTGCCTCAGGCCTCTAAAGGTGATGAAGGACTGCCCAGGGAAGCTGCGGGTGGTCATCTCACAGTAGGGCTTCTCGTACTCCCCCAGTGGACACTGGCACATGAAACCACCTGCAAGCCGGTTGACACACTTGCCACCGTTCTTACACACACCGGGTATACACCGTCCTGACGATGCATTCAGCTCACAGTGCTCGCCTATGTGGAAAAAAGAAGGTGCTTCAGTTTAAGCTTACAGTTTCTGAGCTGTGTTGCATCTGTTGTATGTCCCATGTTGGTTGTTTTGTTGGTTGTTAGTTCATTCTTTAATAATTTTTTTACTGGGGTTGACACCTTTACCTGCCTTATTTTCAACAGGTGACATTTTCAAACCCTGTCTGTATACTGTAAGACATTGAGTTGTCAGTAGCTATGAGGTATGTATTGCAATTGCAGTGCAATGCAATGTGAATGATAAATTACCTCATCACATCATCACATCATCAATTTATTATCATCTTTTCTGTGAAGCATGTTATCCACCCTTGACTGATATACAGACTTATCAGATGTATCATCTGTTTGGAATCCAGTTGTTTTAACAAGATGCCTTTGATTATAAGTCAAGCACACTTCTACAACAGCGGTAACATTATGTTGTTAAGGCCCCCTATAAAACACCAGTTTAAGAAAACCCTATCTCCATCTAAACATTAGCAACAATGACAAAGTCCTGTTTATAGGCCTTTTCTGAGAAGCGCAGGTCTTAGCCACAATCTTAGCCAACAATTTGGCCATATTTGGAGAGAAGAGAGAGGATGGGAGATAAAAAGGAGTAAAGAGCAAGGAGAGGGAGTGACAAGGGAAAAAACTTGAGTGGGTGAAAGAAAGAAAGAGGGAAGAAGTTGAAGCCAGGGATGAGACATTCTTCCATTAAGTTAAATCTGTGGCTGAACTCATGTTGATACTTTTAAACCATTTTAAGGTCAGATAATAGCTGACCAGCTAAATCCATCTTAACGTCACTCTAGCTTGGCTTTTCTGAAGTTACAGAAAACATTCACTCTTGAATGATCACACGACATTCCTACAATTATTTCAGACTGCATGTAGGAATTGCCTTTTTGTGTACCCACTTTCCCACAACCATTTCTACATCTACTTTAACTAGACATGTCCAACATTTACCAGAATTAATTAAAGGAACTTTCTGTTTACAATCAAAATTGGATATAGGCATCTACTACGTAGGTCTATATGACATTTACTGATGTGCAACTGTTGTATTTGAACTGATATTGGAATGGAGATGTGCAGAGGATGGAAGGAAACATCACATCAACTGTGCCAAGTATCCACAGGAATATAAAAAATATACCAAACAGGTTGATCCAGTAACTGACCAGCAGCCTCAATTGAGGTGAGTAACGCATGCAGCCAGAAGCCTGTTTTCTAGTGATTAACCTGGACCTACCAGCTTGGCTCTAAACAAATCTATATGGCGTTTTGCCTGGTTTCCTATTGGGAGTTGGTCTAGGCATGGTCAAATCCTCCAGGAGACCAACCAAACTAACCAGGCTAACAAGGAGACTTTCGATTGGCTCATTGAGGTCTTGTGACTCCTGTTTGGAGTCTGTCCTTCACTGCATAACTTGAAGGCTGCATGTTGATATCAGATTTAGTATATTATATTATCTAATTTAGTTATCTCTCGCCATTGAAGAAATTCCTCCTAAATTACCATGTGGCTCTAGCTTTGGAGGGCCAGTTGGGCCAATCAGCGAGTTGGGCCTGGTTTTCTGGCTCGGCTCATATAAATTCCTCCACTAATACACCAGCAGACTGCTTTCTGACAGTAATATTATTTGTGATAGGTGCTTCTGTGTCCCATGCAGTGTTGTGTGTCAACTTGCTGTCCAGACAAGATCTCTCCACCCAGGACACAAACAGACCCCTAACACCACAGCCTGGAACCAGCTAATGGCCCTTCTCTCTTCAGCATAATCCTTTTTTCCGAGGGCGAATTATAAGGATCTGTTTCCCTCTAATATAGGAAACTCAAGGAGGACAGAGCGGGCCCCCTGTCATCAGCCCCATAATGGCCCCTGATGGGCCCTGACTATCTGGAGTTGAACTGTGACCTTCAAAGGGGGGACACTGAGATATAGGTAAGGGAAATATGATGGGTGAGTGGAGAGAATGGACATGGGGAGCAGGAGAAGAAGGCGAGACAGGGCCAGTGAGTGACAAAGGCAGGTATGATCAGGTAATTACATCAGATAAGATAGAGGAAGAGAAGGAGAAGAGAGGTAGAGTGTTGGGAGAAACAGAGGGAGAGGAGGTATGAAGGCTGTCAGAGGCCCTCCAGGCTCTATTAGGGAGAGACAGAGTAGCAGAGCCAGTCAGTCAGGTATCAGATGTACGAGGGGGAAGTATGGGAGGAAGATCACTGACATCGGGAAATATTTCGGAAAGTGATTTCAATGAGAATGATGAAAGCTTCCGAGGCTTCCCATAACTCATCAACCATGTGAATGTTGTGCAGGATGACTGTAACTGCCAGCTTCCAGGCAGAGTTTAGGGTTCTTTGTCCTTTTCTCGAAATCAGTGAGGTACCCTATCGAGTTTTTATGTAAACAAACACAGTTATGTTCACATTTAGTGTTTCTCGCCAAATCACACTGTGGGGATCTTTGAGGTCTAACCAAGTGTTGAATGCATTTCATTCCACATAAAACATTTGTAATGCCAATTTTTGGAATATTTTCAAACTTGCATTGTTTACATCCATGTTTGCTAGTTAGCAGGCTTCTTCTTCCCTCCCTTTTGCTAGCGCTTTGCTAAATTTCTTGGCACATTACCACAAGGGTGTGTGTTTTTGTGTATGCTCATGCATGTACATGTGTCCTTTTGAAATTTGAAAAAATAACAGATGTTTTGGCTAATTAGGGGCAGCACAAGCTGTAAACACAACCGTGACATATCATCACCTTATAAAGTAGCCTATTTACACATCAAGCATACATGTTGCAACATTAGCATTTATTCTGAGTTGTGTTTCTGGCCACCCCACTAATTTATATTCACTCTCCTTTTAGGTTCGTTTTGGTCTCCACTAACTCCTGAAACAACGCTGATTATAGCGGTGAGAGTGAACCAAAACAGTAAAGCTGTGGGCCTTAAAACTAAAATAAAGATGAGCTAAAAGATGCTAATACGCTCCATAGAGCTGAGGAGGACTACAGAGTCAGACTATAATGATCTGAATTTGTCACCACAAGCGATCCCTTTCACATTACACATTTTGTCCATTGTTAATATAAAAATATTGATAAGAGCAGCTTTAAGTTATAGTAGTCACTGATCTGTTGAGTCTTGACAATGTGTCTGCACTTTGGCTCACTCGTGTATGAGAGAATTTGTTTACTTTTCAATAATCTTTACTGATCTCAAGAACATATTTCCCATCTAAAAACAATGACAGAGGGACAACACTTTGAAGCAATAGGCATGGGTACTATTACTTTCAAGTAGCACAGAATGTGGATTATAGGGGGACAGTGTTTTAGGACAGGTTATACTAGAGAGTAAGATCTACCTCTTTTTCCCGTATTGCTTTCACATTGTGCTCATATTTCACAACATTACGATTATTCAAAATTTTTAAAGCAATAATGTTAAAGAAGCTAATGTGGTTTTGGTGAATGGGTTAAGTGATATTTGAGACGGACCTGGTTTGACCAGTCTAGTCTGCATTCCGTACACCTCTATACAGCAATAAATCTATATATGTATGTGTGTGTGGCAGGTGGCTATACCTACAGTATTACAAAGCATGTTTTCCCTTACTGAACTGGGGTCGACCTCAAGCTACAACAATAGGTGGTGAGAGCTTTTACAACCTGTCAGTGCGGTTTGGCAGTTTTGTACAAGTCATTAAAGCCTTTGTCAGAAAGAATATGAGCCTTTGCAAATGCTTATAAAAGACTTTTGGAGTTTTCTTTGGAATAAAATCGTCTGTGGTTGCTTTAATACACAGACTAATTACCACATATGCGTAATTGGTATTAAGCACAATATAGCTTAGTTTAGGCAAAAGACACTGTAAGATATTTTTTCTAATAATACTTTCAAAATAATAAAAATAAAGAGGTATCAAAAGTAATCCTGTCTAGTACTTTGATAGTCTTCCCACATCTCTCCAATGAGATGCAAGCTACAAGTCCAATAAGTTAACTGTGCCAAAAGGTCCTAAAAGTTGGCACCAACACCGTGTAGGTTTTGAGGAAGATTATTTTGAAAATGCAGGCCTTTAATAAAAAATATTTTTGCAATTGCATGGCAAATCCTGCCAGTGTTGGTGCAATGGAGGGCTACAACCAGGATCTGCATGCCATAAAATGCAAAAAAATGTCCATCATAACAAGTCAGTTAGTCTGTAATTGGGTCTGCATAGGAAAACTGAATACTAAGATAATTTATTTTGACAGACTTGTTTTCAAAGAAAAATAAGTATTAATATTTGTTCAACAAGTTGAATTACAATGATTTATTGAATACATTTTTTTTTTCCATGTAGAAAACTCACCCGTGAAGTCTTCCAGGCACTCGCAGGTGTACCCTCCCTCTCGGCTGCGGCATCTCCCGTTGTTCTTGCAGGGTCCTGAGTAGCAGAGATCGATCTCGGTCTCGCAGTAGTCCCCGGTGAAACCAAGGGGACAGCGGCAGCGCAGCCCGTTGATTGGGTGGATGGGCCGAAAAAGAACCGTGTCGGAGGCAATGAAGGGAGGGGAGCTGTCAAACTTCAGCACCGACACACACTTCATGTAGTTCTCACAGGGCTCCCGCAAGCAGATGTTGTCGTCAAACGGCAGTACCTGCAGAGAAGAAGACATCTCACTCACATTAATAGATTTGTTAACAGAATGTATTCTAGTAACCCTTCTGGGTTTTTTTTATTAAAATCCTGAGCCTGGTTCAGTTTTTGGAGAATTTTATTATTTTGCACTTGTGTGAATGTGTTTATGTGCATTTGTGTGTCCATTTACATATGTATGTTTAGTAGGGGATATATGAGGGGGGATGCCATCCCCCTTGTTAGCAAAATGACCAAAACGCATCCCCCTTGTTAACCTGCCATCCCCCCTCTCTATCCCCTAGTAGCAGAGAGTGCAGGGGCAGAAGGGTTGTTTAGTTGAATATGTTAGTCTAGTCTGCTTGACTCAATGATCCTTTATCTGACTGAGGTTTGTGCAAGTTAGAATCTATGGAACCGACCATGGCTCAGAAATATCAGTAGCCTAACTGTGCTGTGTATTGATAAATCCATGGCGCTGTCTGTGGTGCTGAAGTAGCAGACAGATTTGTAATTGCAACTTTTTCTCTGAGTCCCGCCCTTCTGTCAGTTTCATCTTCGATATAAAATATTTTCTAAACTACTGGGGGGTGGGGGTTCATGAGTCGGTTCGCTAGTCGTGGGTGAACGAAACGAACCGGGAAACCCTCCGTCCCTTCTGCTAAAAATTAACAAATTGCATACTGTGTATGTTACCTCCTGAGAGGATATGAGCCTGAGCAGAGTCCTGTTGAGGTAGATCTGCTCCTGCAGCTCCTCAGAAGGGAAGAATGTCCCTTTACCCGGGACGCCTCCAGGCTGCATCGCCGAAAAGGTTACGTTGAGGATGGAGCCTTGCACGTCAGTGTCGTTTTGGATGTTGAACACGAATACTGCTTCCCGTGTGGTGGACAGCACCGCTGCCACGCCCTCAAGGAAGAGGCTGAGCAGCGGAGAGAGGAAGCGCTCCTGGGACATGTTCTCCAGACGCACAGTGATGCTATTGGTCAACATGTCATCAGTGATGATGGTGACACGCAGCGTGCAGAGGGCCACAACGCGATGGATACCATCTGGAAGAAAGAGAGAGCAGGTATTTGACTGTTTATACACTTTTACACATCGGCAGTTCCAAATGGATGTTAAGGGTAACAAAGCAACAGGCTTAAAAAGGAGATTTAAACTTGACCACAGTAAGCTGCACACAGCACACTAAGGTTTAGCTAACCCGTCTGATAACCCGTCTAATATAAAAGTGCAGAGACAGGTAAAACTGCCGACAAAGATCAAAGGACCCAAACCAGGCTGCTTATCCTTAGACATGAGGCCAGGTTTCAGCAAGGTAAGTGCTTTCTGTGAAACAGTCCATATCAACAAGGCAGTGGAAGGTCACATTAAGACAACAACAAAATACACTTGCAAGCCAAAGGTGTTTCCAAAGTTTACAAGGAGGCAGGTAAGTGTCAGAGTTCAGATATGTCTTTCAAAATCTGGTGTCATTTCAAAATAAAAGGCAACTCCTCCTGTAGAAAACAACTAATTGCAGACCTGCGCTACAATATAGAAGTAATGATATACTTTCGGTAATAGCGTGCATATATTTCTCCCACATATTTCCTGACTAATATCATGTTACACTTAGATTTGAAGAGATGTGACTGCCCCTTGATTAAATGCCAAACTGCTCCCTCTTTATGTCTCTGGACAACTGCCTCTGTCTCCTCCATTCATGTTTGTCTTGTCTCTGCCATTCTCTCTCTGTATCTATCAAATGTAGAGAAAGTATTTGGTTTAAATGAAATATCTATTATTAGCTTGTCTATTCGTCAGTGGACAGTGTAAGTGTCTCACATTGGCCTAAATATTGTTCCAGAATTACATATTTATACCATATTTTATGACCGCATTGTATGAAAATATTAATATTAAATGTTTTTAAAAATCAAAGAATTATTTTATTTAAAATTAAATTTTATTATATATAAAATTAAGCACCAAGATAATACAATGGCAGATTTACCACTCGAAATTTGCGGTACATTTTTAAACAACAAGAATGCAAAGGTAGGACTTTCATTTTTTAGCTAGCTACAGATTTTATTAGCTGTAACTAGCTAGCTAGTTTCATTAATTAGTTGAAACTCTGGCTCAGGAAAACTTCCCAAAATCCATCAGAGCAGGAAAGAAACCTCACCCTAGACTCTAATATAGCAGTTAGTAGCATCTGGGACCGCTGTTATGACGCAGTGGATTTTTACAGAGGGTGAACACTGAATGTGTGCTGTAAATATTTGCTATGTACAGCTTCAACCCATATTGGTTGGGCCCAATGCAATCTATTCTGCCCTCTCGACGCTGCAGCTTAACAGCTTGACTTGTTTACTTTGTTACACTTTTGCCGCTAGATTGAATTAAGCGGTTGCCAGTCGGAGTAGATTCGGTTTGATTCAAGCCCCGGCTGGGAGTAATTGGATCAGTCTAGGATTTCTGCCCCTGGGGAGGGTTGGGTCTGGTCTCATACCTACTTCTGGCACAACTGTAAGCTCTGGTGCCTATGGAGTGAAACAGAAGGCTATAGGCTGCAGAGGGCACGGGCTGGGTGAAATACAGCTGACAACAGGTGGTGAGGCCAGATGAAATTCGCAGGGGGGATAATACTGTTGAAGCGGAGCAGGGAGATGGGTCGGATTGCACAGCTTTGCTGCACCACCCTGAGCACATGAGTGTGTCATATGTGTGTTTCCAAGTGTGTGTGTGTTGGGGTTTAGGGGTGAAAGTGTCATGGTGAGGTTCGGCCACAGATGCCCTGTCACTCTCAGACGTAGATGAGGTAATTTCTCAGGACCTTAAACTCTCCTCTCTCACACACACACACACACACACACACACACACACACATACAAGCACAGACGCACAGTCGATCAGAGCAGGGTGTGGACAGACTCATCAGACTAGCCTCAAGCTAACTGCTAACCAGACTGGAGGTCAACTCCAACTGCACTAGGACGAATAACTCGCAATGGGAAGCAACATAAGGGTCAATTAGTTCAGTGCAGCCAAGCTACTGCTTGTTCATGGAGGTAGGGGACATAAATCATGGTGCATGGGTGGCAACAGAGTGACAAAAAGCACACATACGAATGCAGACACACATTACTCTGTAGGACAGTGACATTAAGCAGCAGCTGTGGTGTGTTGGGCTGCAGTAATGTGCTGGAATGGAGGTGCTCATTCAACACAGTGCTAACAAACAGAGTATCTGTTGGCTACTGTGTGTTTATTTCTCTGCAGCGCTCCACACCTGTCTCTTCCTGTAGGTCGGAGAAAACAGTCATCCCACTTGCCGCCAGAGATCCATTAGCTGATATATTACACACACTCGAATACACACAGCCTGCATGGACTCACATAATGTGGCAGAGATATGCACTGACATGATTCTGTGTATGCAATCATAATCCTACTTTGGTGGCTCATGCTATTCTTCTGTTAAGTCTCTGGATTTTTGTTACATAAAGACACACACTCAATGCCAAGTCAAGAAATTACAGCAGTTACAGTCACATCAAATGAGTCTGTAACCAGTAGGTCCTGACACTATCTGTTACCATTGGGCCTAAATAAACACAACAGTATAGCCCTGTGCAGCACACACACTCACTCTTTCATTCACATTTATTCATTCTCATTTTGCACCCAAACACACAAACTACATAATGAAAGCAATGCACAATGTATGGCTTTCACACAATGACTAACACAGGACTTCCCCTATTCTACACACAAGCGGAGCCATTTTGTGACAAAGTAAACTATAGCAGATTTGCACTCCGATACAAGTCAGCGCTCTAAGAATTATTAGTTTCCCAGAGTGGGAAGGACCTGCACTGTCAGGACAGTCTGACTGGCAGAGGACGGTGGGAGATACACTAGTGTGAAAAATCAAGGAGAGCAGTGACACCACGGAGCCCAACCAGTGCAGGATACCAAAAATGACAGACCATGGAAAAGATCACAGGGTCATGGAAAGATGTGAAGCAGAAAAGGTGATGAGAAAATCCGATTAAGATACCATTGGCTATGCAATCATGTGGCACCAATTAGAACTTTAGTAGTGTTACATGTCAATTTTTAACTACTGCTAGAGGACGGCAATATCTCTTACCTTTCTTGCTCAAAAATTACTCTAACCAACGGCAAGAATTAATAAAATAACTACAAGACAGTTGTTTGTTTCTCTTTCTAGGAGCATCCCAACCCACACTATTTATAGAGCCCACCAGCTGCTAGCATGGGATCACACACACAGGCAGAGGATGGGCTGAACCGTGGAAAGGGTGTGTCACAGGCACAGACGCCATGGGAAAAAATGTGTATGTAAGTATACCATCACACACACACACACGCGTGCATACCAGCAGACGTGCACAAACAGACACAAATAGGTTTAACAGGACTTACTACTACTGAGTGTTTTAATAGATGACCCTCCAAGTAAAAACAAGAGGTGGGAGCATCAAAGATGTGGTGTAATCTCAACACTTTTGAAGTGTCACAGGTAAATCATTTATTAGCTAAACACATTCCCTTATCTCTTAGCTGCACTGTTGATTTAACTAGTGCAGCTAATTTACCACATTTACCAGCCTCCACCCACTCACTGGATAGCCCTAGTAAAGATCAGCAATCGTTTTAGAGCACATTATGATCTGATTATTGCACTTTTACAGCCTTACAGCACTGATAAATATGAATCTAATGATTAAGATGTGTCAAACACATTAATTGGATTCAGTTGGTTTAGCAGTTTGTATTTAGTGAGGTGTAGGTGGATTAATTATTGACAAAAACAAAAAGAGATATATGAATAGGCCAAACATTTAGGGTCTTGCATTGTAGGTGGTGAGGTGATAAGAGCTGTTAATGGCCTGTGAAGCAAGCCACACCAATGACACAGTTGTGTTTGTGTATGAGGATAAATGACCACACACCCATGCAGACACACAGCTGATAAAAAAGCTACTAAATTTGTCTATCACACACACACGCAGAGGTCTCTGTCTGTGGTTTGTGCTCGTCGTAACCAGCCTAAATCGTTGACACGCATTCTGTCCAGCTGTCACTGTGAGTGACAACCACACACAGCTCTTGAGGACACACACACACACACACACATGCATGTATACTGTATATAGTATATGCATCCAAACACACTAGAGTCCATGAGGTTTGGTAATTATTACACCTTAAAGTCAGAAAGTTAAAGGTTTTTTACTTTAAAAATCCTTTGAAGGTCTGCTTATTTTCAAATTAATTTTCTTCATAGTTCCTTTCAAACCAATGTGACAACTCTGGTGGCCACCCCCGCCCAACTCCACTGTGTAATGTCAACAACAGTGTTTAGTCAGTTAGCAAGAGGGATGGTCAGTAAAACAACAGAAAACAAACAAGACATTTGTAGCCATGACAGGTTTCAGAGAGGTGACAAGCCCACCAGAGAGACACACTTTATCCCTTTCACACATTGTTTCCGCCCTCCTAAAACTCTATTGAAAGGCAAAATCCAGGCTACGCATTCTTCTCTGATAATAGGCCGCTGCTTTCATTTCATTAATCTTTACATTTTACTGACCCATCCTAGATTTTCATTCTTTTCTTATCTTGTTTTGTTTTTTTGCTGTGAAAGGGATCCACAGAAAACACCTTGGAAAATACCCAACCTGGAACTATTCCTTCCTTCATTAGCCCTTACTCAGCTGAAGAAGTTATTTCCATCCTGTTGACATTTATCATGACTAAAGAGGATAGTAATTGAGAGCTTAAAATGTTACAACCTCACGGGAGGCCTGCTATTATAAAAGCAGGAAGCCTATACGACAGGGCATTGTAAAAAACATTTCTCTGCCATTTTTTCACCCCGCAACACTTTTTACTGCACAGTTAAAAGTTTTACAGCAGAGCTGCCAATGAAAACTGCTGTCAGGTACTTTTAAATCTTGGAGGATAGCAGGCAACTTTCTCCCTCTTTCTCCTTCTTTCTCTGCCTTTCTCTCCCTCTTTTGAAGAAAAGGTTTCAAATATTTGAATCAATACAAAGCCTGTAACCTGAATGGCTTCCAGCCAATCACTGGGCAGAAACTCAACCTTCAGCTCCACCTTATTGGTCACACCTGAACACCCCCAGCCTATCAGGAAGGGCAAACAAACACCAAGCTTGACTTTAGAGACAAACACATGCACTCTTTGAACAGTATAATCTGGCATCATTTCTGCTTCTCTCGCCATTCTTTTCTTCTCTGTTTCCAATACCCAATAAAACATCCCAGCGATAGGAAATGCTGCCCAAAACAATAACTTTCAACTGCTCTGAGCTGAGTTCAATAAAAATCTTTCCTTCTCATCTTTTTGCTTGTCTTCTCATCTCTCTAATCTCTTATTGTGTGCCCTTACTCCATTAAAACATTTGAGTTTTCCTCACAGGAAGTCCAACAAGATGTCAAGTCTCATCTCCCTTTCTCTCTTTTTCTCTCTCATGGCGACCAGCGCCAACATCAGATCACATATCAGCAGCCTGCAGACACACTGACAGACATCCTGTATGCTGAACGCAGAGGGAAATCACCCTGCAAAAAATCATACTGAAGTTAACGTAATCAAAGCATCGTCAATCAAAAAAGGTAAAGCCAGCTCTGCAGAAATACAGGAAAAAAGAGATTAGTGAGAGCAGGAAATCAGTAAGAAATGTCTCAGGGACTGGAGGGCAGATTACAATGGAGAAAGGTTAAGGAGTGACTCAGAATTGCCCCCCTGGGGGACTACAGCTTTGTGCTGGTGAAATGTCTGAGTATGGGTAACTAAAATCGAACTTTCATATCCACAAACTATTAGACAGCTAGCTTAACTCCCTTGCTTAATGTAGCACAACCTACTTTTTATAGGAGCAAAAAGCGTCCATTAGCAACTACTATAGACATTTGTACCTGTGTGACGAAAAACAATAACTTACAGCATCTTACAACAGGACATTGTCCTACAACAGGACATTGCTTACATTGCCTGCCAACCATGTTGGTTCATCCTTCCCTGTGGCAGGTGCTGCCGTCAAACCTACTTACATGATGTCACGCTGGTCACAGTTGCTTATGTTTCAAATCAGATAATGAAATGCCATCAAAATTTTGTTCCGCTTCCTGTATGAAGGTACAGGTGGTGTTGTTTATTCAGTAGCAATGCCTCCTCCACTATAAGCATCATCAATGCTAAAACGATGAAAAGACAATTCTAACAGTTAATCTAGCATTACTGCATTCTTAGAGAAATGGTTTGATATTTTGAGAAATACGTTTATTCTGTGTGTTAGAGAATATCAATACCACTCTCATGGCTATCTGTTAAATATGAAGCTGCAGCCAGCAGCTGGTTAGCTTAGCATTAAGACTGGAAAAAGGGGGAAACTGCTAGCCTGGCTCAAAAGGCAAAAGAATCTGCCTATCCGCAACTTCTAAAGCTCACTAATTAACACGTTATATCTTGTTTGTTTGATCCCTGAAGTGTAAAAATGACCACTTATACCTGATTTTGTTAACTTTTAGCCAGAGTTAGGCTAGCTGTCTTCACCTGCTTCAAGTCTTTATGCTAAGCTAAGCTAACTAGTTGCTGGCTCTAGCTTCATATCTTGTGGACAGATACTAGAGAGGTATCAATCTTTTTATCTAACTCTTGGCAAGAAAGCTAGTAAACGTATTTCCCAAATTGTCAAACTTTTCATTTACACAATTGTAGTTCCAAGCCAAAGCTATGCCTGAATTGGCCACTGGAGCAAAAGTTGGATCCTTTACTGAAATTAAACTCATCTTCCAATGAGTCTGGAGGAAAACTGCCCAAGAGGAGTGAAAAACCTACATTGTGGTGGGGTATAATTGCATTCAGTATAAGTGTTTCACATATTCCCATCATAAAGTATGTGATTTAATTGTTTAGCTTTAACCCTGACACAGACAGTACTGATTTCAAATGCAGACAAAGGCTAACCAAGAGTAGATGATTAGCCACAGGAATGCCAGAGGCAGCAGGTTAACAGATAAAGAGAAAGAGAGAGATTTATAGGTTCTCGGAAATAAATCTATAGGACCAGACTTCTGCTGTATTTTATTTCATGACATCTAAAAACAACATTTTTCATATCAAAGGGGTGCAATTCTACCAGTCTGATGAATATGATTTCTGGAGGAATAACAAAGCCAAAACTTAAGGTTGGTGCAAAAGTACAGTCACAGCCAAGAACACCTTGCTGCTCCCTTAATCGCAGCTTTACACAAGAACTGACAGAGCCACGATTCTACTGTACAACCTCTGTCAGCTTACACTCAACACCGGAGAGCTTCTATCCGTGTGTGTGTGTGTGTGTGTGAGTGAATACGCTCGCTCATATCTGGAAGCACTCAGTGAAAGGCCCTCTCATCTCTTTCCACAAGCTGTTGGCCGTATTTTTTCTCAGGTATGCCCGTCTGGCCGTTTGATTAAAGTGTTGAGGACAGAGGGGGCTAAGCTTTGAACACTCACACAGACACATGGAGATAAACTTGATGGACATGCAGACCGCTGGGCAGTCAGATAGGGGTGATATCTTGGAAAAGGGAGAGAAACTATGGACAGAGACAGCGAGAGGATGGGAATGATATACTGTATGTTATTTAATATGCTGTGTGAGTAAGATAGGGGGAATGAAAACAGCAATAAAGAACTGGAGGGAGACGGATAGAGGGTTAAGCGGTGTGTGTGTGTGTGTGTAAGAAACTGTGTATTTCATTTCCGTCTCGTAATGCAGGAGGCTGATTAACTGTAGTGTCAGAGTCGCAAATTGTGTGTGCATGTGTGACCATATATCATCACCAGCCTACACACACACAAACACATAAACACACAGCTGTTGCAGTCTAATTTCCCTGCAACACCTGCAGCACTTCAGGGGTCCAAACAAGCTAAAGACCTCCCCTCCTTTCCCCCTTTTCCTCCTCCTCTTCTTCTCCTCTTCTACTCGTCATCCTCCTCTCACTGTAGTGACCACACTAGTGGGATTAGCTCTCTCTCTCATTCTCTCTTTGAGCCTTCATAGAGGAAAAAGTAGCAGCGGGCACACAAAAGACTCCTTTCACCCCAGGAGTGAGTAGTTGGAAGAGGCTGGGGAGTGTGGGTGAGGTATGGGTGTTGGGTGGGTGGGTGTGTGCTGGGGTTGTCACTCAGAAGGATAACATCCCGGAGAACAGGTGGGATTACATGCAGACACACTGACTGAACCAGGATCAGTGATTTAACCAATCAAACAGCCCTGAGAACAGGTGGGAAGGCAGCTCATTGATGGAAACTGGAATCAGAGGCTGAATCCTTTGGGTCACAAAAATTCCAAATCACCAATGTAGTAAATATGTTTTTCATTGAAATAAGGATACACAAAACAAAAACATTCTCTCTATGACCAACTTTGAGAACACCTCACATAAGAAAACAGCAACCCTTAAGTTTTAAGTGTTTCCTAACAATTACTCTAGATTTGTTTATGGGAAAGCTAAGCAGTTCTTTTTGATTTCTGTGATTTTTGTTTGTGCTGATATTAAGACATGCCTATTAAAGGATCAAAAGGCATTTTCCTTGAAACAGAAGACTGACAGTGCTTCTCTTCTCTCAGAACTCTTTCTACACTTAATCAGATGAACAACCACTTGCTTGGCTTTGTTTTCAGTTCGGGACACATCAAATTTCTCCAACATTATCCAGAAATTACTTTTTGAATGAGTTTGATATTAGAAATAAAACATGCAAATGCCAAAACCTGTTTCATTTTATAATGTTTTTCATACAGTTTGGGAGTTTCAAAAGGTTGCCAATCATGTCACCATATAAACCAGTCGCCATTTGCCGTTTGCAGACCGGTTTGGCTTTCAGGTGCAGGGCTCAATCAGTTCTCACTTGATGTCTTCCACAGCAAAATCTTTTAGCAAAAACTGAGTACACAAGATTTAGGCTTGTCATAATATGGACAGCATTATCATTGAATGAGCTCAACTATATCAAGTGTGCCATATTTGAGGAGCCGTCTTGTTATCACAAGCCCATTGCAAGAGTGGGCTCCACCTTGGACTCTGCCTTAGGCCATGTTCAGACAGACAACAGCATTACATGAAAAAACATAGCCCCCTCATTCATTTGAGTGGGACACCTGCGTTCGCTTAGCGGCGGTGCCAGCGCAGAGGGCTCTGGCAAAAAAAATGCAGGATCATCTGCAAAAAAGTTGAACCTTTTGAACTTTTGCACAACTCAATACCCGTCATCCTGCAAGGCCCTGCATTGGCAAATCAAATACATGCAAGCGCAAATTCCTGGCAGACTTTGTAACATGAACGCTGTATTTCAACTGTTTACCTGGCAGAGTTATAAAATCCTTCCTCATAGTATTACAGACAACTGTGTAGTGTTTTGACATCAGGAAAGCCTTTAAACTCGTGGATGTATTGCTCAAAGCAGCCTTCCTGGATCATATTTCATGGTCTCACTGATACCTGCGTTGTTTTAATGCAGGGCTGTTCTCAGTCTGAACACCCGCTTACACCTTCTACACCAGCTATGTAGCAAAAGCACAATGTAAGCAGCACCTACCACCACCACCAACAGCAGCAGCTACAGTCCCATGTTAATGTCGACGGCTGTATTGATTAGAACTTAGAAACATACTGTATCTGGTGTAGGCAAGGGGTTAGAAACCATCCACAAACTCTGATAATCTGAAACTTTTGGCTTGGCACACGAGGGAGTTCAGAAGCCTGCGCCGCTGTATCAACTTCTCCTCCACCTTCACCTTTAAGCAGAACAGTTTCACAAGCCCTCCACAAGTGCCCTTAGTGGCTGTACTTAAGCAGAGCACTCAGGGGCATCGAGTGCCAGGCCAAGAAACGACCCGGCTAGAATATCTATGTCCCATTTAGGATCCCTGGGAGAGACGGGTGAAAAGAATAGAAGCACTGTTCCTGCCCAGACAATACTAAACGAGCCCGGATGAGGAGGCCAGACAATGCAAAACAAGCCCAAATGAACGCCTGACTTGTTTTAGTGCCTGAGGGTTGACTGGAATTAGTGCACTTGTTAGCTCATCGCCTGCTAGGCTATTTCCAAAGAAGATGATTTATCACGGCGATACTAGAGAGAGCTCGATCAGTGACGTGCAGATGTAGACATGAGACTGAAAGCAGAGATGGAAGAAGAAAAGGCATCAGGCTTGTTGTTGTGACAAGATTTCTGATGATAGAATCAGCGGCTGGTAGGGAACATCACATTCTGTTGTTAAGTTTGAAAAGATGCCCTCGGGACAGAAAAAAGTAGAGAAGTAGGAAGATAGGAAGTGGAAGAAAGAGGGGAGCATTGTGTGAAACTGGATTAAGCCATCCAACCTGTGTAAATCAATGAGAGATAAATTCTTTGTCCACTAAATTAGGCGAGTGTCATGCGATGCTTACTTTGCTTGGCTCACACAAACTCAATTATAACATTTCAGAGCATAAAACCAGTTGCGTTGCACAACATCAGGCATAGAGAAAGCCCAGGCCTAACAGCACATTATCAAGCACCATTAGCTCTCTAAATGTGCAGGCAATCAAGGGCACTATCAAATCTTTCTCGTTGCAGCGCTGCTTTCATAATTGATTTTAAAACACTGTTAAATCCACTTAGCTGTTCCACTCAAGCACTCAGTCTTTTAGCTGTGTCAGCCGACTAATCAAGTTAAAGCCTTCCACTTCTTCTTATTAAAGGTTCAAAGGTCACAGCTTCCAGGTGTCGTCTGGCTCTGTTTTCACCAGTTCATGTGGTGGCAAAAAAAGAGAGCAAGAAAACATATCCCCTTTAGGCAAAGAGGTTTTACCCCACACAGTCTGGAGGTAAATTAATGAGACAGAAAAATTATTCAGGAACTGCTTCCCTGTCTTGGTCTGACAACTGAGAGACAGTCTAATTGAAGACTTCTATTGCAAAATGTAATTTAACCGTCACTTTGAATTAATCCTTCAGTATCCCTCAATGATTTAGTCGTAAAAGTGTCATCCTGTTTTCCTTAAAAGACCTTCAACAGAGACCACAATTTGTTTTGAGTGCTATCTGTAATTTAATAACTGCAGGTATCATTTTTTTAAAGGTGTATTTCATATTTTGTATTGTGTCTCTTAAATTGGAAAGAAAGACAGGTAAAGTGGAGGACAGGATGAACTCTACTCCAGTACAAGTCCAAACGTATACTGTTCATCATCTCCAGTAGGTAGCCATTAGCCCTTGACATCACGTAAAAACTAGAATAAGAAGAACTATGGATGCTTTCACAACAAAACTGTTTGGCTTCGCTCAAATGAGCTCTGGTGCCTTTGTCCATTTTGTTAGGTTCAGTTATTGGTGAACTTGCTGTCGACTGAACCGAGTCCGCCTGAAAAGCAGGGTCTCGGCCTACTTCCAAGTGGTGCATTTAATTTGTGGTGTGAAAGCAAAGCAGACCAACCAGAGGATTTTATGATAGTAGATATGTAATTATAACATCATCAAAAGAAGCTGAGCTACTAAGAAATTCTTGTGCTGATTATGGGAAATTTCAAGGAAGCAATAAGCAATCTATTTAGAGGGTGAAATTGAAAAAACAAAAGGGCTTAAAATAACAACAACAAAAACAACATCAAAAATCTTTAATCAATAAAGAAAAATGTTAAATCATTTAACATGTATACACATCAGCACATGAGTTCAGGGATTTTCCATGATCAATCAGAAAGTGAAAAGGAGTTAAAATGGAGGTGTGTTTTGCTTTTGTTCTCCTCCGTGTAATTTGGCAGTTCTTCATTAAAAAGTGAGTGAAGCATAACAGTCACACCACCCAATATTAAGGTCAGACGCCTCCTTTTCATCCTGCTTCTACCTGTTTGTCATTTTTAATGACATACGAGGTCCCGTGAGACACATTGAGACACAGTAGCTGCATGTCACACCTATTCATATGTAGGATTCACATGCACACACATGACAAACACAAACACCTACATACGAAATTAACACTTTCTGTAGGATAGCTGGTGTCTACTAATGTCTCACCATGGTGAGTGGGAGTCCTTTCAGCGTGTGTGATCAGCTGATTAGTGTTAGCACTATTAGATCTTTTTAAAGTCCTTATTCAAGAGATCACAGTGAGGTAAAGAGTCAACCGGGCCATTCTCTGTTTCGTAGGAGAGAATCGCTCAACTATAACCAGGAATGCACACACACACACACACACACTATCTAAAGGCAATGCAGCCTAGTCAACAGTTGGTCATGCAGTGCTGCTCTGCACACACAATATCCTCAGACACAAACACACACATTTATGTGTATAAACACATATACAAATGTTGAAATGCTAATCATACACTCAAATGCATTTAAACACACAACCCATAATTACATGCACATATGCACACACTGCTCCTCCCCTCCTGCACTCTCTAGCATTGATCCCATTTGATAAGCTAACAGTGGACAAATAGTCAGTTTGGTGGGGGTGCACTATGATCAAAAGCCTCCTCACAGGTCGGCCTGCACCTCTGTCTTAAGAGCTACCCAGCCATGAATGGCCTAATAGGACCCAAGTATCCATTACACTGACACTAGATCCTCTCTCTGCCTCTGTCGTTAGCGGCTCTCTCCCGTCGCTCATCCTGGCTCTCGTTCACACTTTTGTATTGCTTTCATTCAGTTCTATTACAGACACTTTATTGGTGTAGTAAAATATTAAGATTTTAATCGCCAAAGCAGTTTACAAAAGCAACAAATCTACTTGAAATCCAAATGAATACAAAAAAAAAATTTAGTTAATAATAAAATAAATATTTTAAACACAAACTTAAACTCGTTCTTTTTCTGGTAGTTCCTGACTTTCTGTTTTCTTTCTCCGTCTCATTCCAACTCTACTTTCCTCTGTCTCTTTCCCTCTGAGAAAGTGTCGGGTTACAGTTATTGTTGGTGCTGGTTACTGATAAATAGGGTGCCTAGTTACCAGCCAACACACGATTGGCTCTTTTCAACAAAGCAGAGTGAAAAAAAAGAGAAGAGGAGGGGCGGGGTGGTGTAGGGGGGGTCACCCTGGGAAACCATGAGACTTGTGTCAATTTAAATAGAGTCGGGTAAATCTTCAAGACGTTTGTGTGTGTGTGTGTGTGTGTGTGCGTTCAAGTGTGTGGATGTGTGCCTGCATGGAGTTGTTTTCGTAGTCGCTGCAAGGACAAAGCTCGGGAGACACTGACCTTTGCGACACCCCTGAATACCCCACCGACACCTGCTGAATGCCCGCTGAATACCCCCATCCTGCCTCAACCCCTGCTGCCATTAAAGTGGCACTCTGCCTAACTCCACCTACTTACAAAGACACAGGCTGCCTGGGTAAAGGGACAGTTAGAAATGATCTCATCCTGAAGAATCTGACACTTTATTGTCTTCCTACAACTGAAAAAAGTGCATGTGCAATTTAATTTTATATTTTGGCACTAAAGCTCCAAATAATCTTCAAAATGCATGTCTTTTTTACAACCAATATTCCAAAACTCAATTTATTATCATTTAAAACAAGGAAATCAAATCCTCACATTTTCTGATTAATTTCCCGTCATTCAACTAATCACTTAATCAGCTGATTGTTTCAGCGCTACAATATTTTGGGAATGATTATTGGTGTTTTGAAAAGATAGTTACATAAAATACCAACAGGCAGAGGCTTCAATTGTTCAATTAACTCAGCTAAAACTGCCTGATGAATTTAGAAAATTATATAAACTTACTGTAATGAAGGCATTAAGACCAAAAAACAATCATACTATGTCCTGATATTATAACCAAAATTGCAGACAATATCAAGTCTAAAATCACACTAAATATTTAATTAATATAAATATATTGCTAGGTTCTAAACCATGACGTAATATTGTAAGGATCTTAGCTGCATTGGGGTTATGACTCCACCTAAACAAGTTATTACTCCTTAGTCTTTTGCATTACTCTTCTATCTGGTAACCCAAAATAATTAAGGCATTAGTATTTCTATGCAAGTAAATGCACTGACATTGCATTGATAATATGCTTTTGACCCAGCAGTGATCATTTATAAAGGTGTTGGGCAAAGAAAATAACTTTCAAATTAAATAAAGACTGAATGGATGTTTTCATACATAGCTTTTCCACAGTTTCATAACTCAAACAGTACTGATGTTACTTTTCTAAAGGAACATATTCTCCCCTTTTTTGTTTAACTACGACCCCCCCACCCCATGTCTGCTGTCAAACCACTGAGGCAGGAAAAAGCAAATCAAATACCAAGGAATAGAGTGACTTTTACAAAAGCTATAATTGTTAGTTTTCATTCCTAATTAGCCACAGTAAAACTCCCCAACTACATCACCCTCTGTTCTCCTGTCGAGTATTTGAGGCCTGGAGGCTTGCTTTCAGACCTGCTGTCAACTTCAGGAAGTCTAGTGAAACACTATAAATTGTTAATGTACTAGCCGGAACTTTCAGGCTGTCAGAGGAAGCTAACAATTATCAGAAGACGGCACTGAAAATGCTTAGCAGGCAGATTTACACAATGTGATGGTCCTTAAAGTTACAACCCTTAATATTTTCATTAAAATAATGTAAAAATATAAAAAATAATTGCCCTGACTGACACACGGTGTTAACACATGTAGTATATCAGCTGTTCAGATGCTGTGGGCCAGTTGGTCATCCGGCCAAACATTTGCTCAATCAATGAGTCATTCATGAATCAGTTCAGTCATTAATTCAGTCAGCCAGGCAGCCAGTCAAGCACTCAGATTCACTGATTCATTCATGCATTCAGTCCATTGGTTAGTCAGCAACCAAACCAGCCAGTAGATTGAAACAGTGTTGCTACAGATGCAGATGTCTCAGTGCTTGTTGGGCTCAGCCAGGCTCACAGCCCACCTGCAGCTGCTGGCTGCCAGCTGACCTCTTGATGTTTCTATCCTCCCATAGCCCTGTGCCGTCACTGATTCAGCCTGGACGAGCCACTAAATACCTTACTCTCTCTCTTTCTCGGTTTAGATTACTAAAAAAAAGTGGAGAAAAGATTATGGAGGATAGCTCAGGTGCTCCACATATGTTTTTTTTTTGTGTCTGGGTTTTATGGGCCCTTACTGGGTTTTACTGGTCGGGGAGCCTTCATCATGTTAATCTCCAGGGATCCCAGTAATTCCCTAAGGTTTGTGTGCTTTTCAGAGAGGAACATTAAGACAGAAACCTAGTGCAAAAGTGGAAGAGGGAGTAGAAATCTTTGCTTTCATAACCAGAAGGAAACAGCAACCGGCATGCAAAGTAGAATTCATATCTTCAATGCATCAGCTATAATAGCACCACTATTTAAATAGAGCCCTTAACACCCCATTTACAAGACTATTCTCTTTGGAAGCAATAAGTAAATGTGGTCACAATGGGGGCTGCAGAGGTAGAGGGCTAGTGGGAAGAAAACAGTGGTTTAACAAAGCGGTACTGTTGAGTGGAGGGGAATAATTCCTTCTCACCGGGAGATTCTTTGAAGTCAGAAAAAGAGGGAATGTGAGGGTAAAAAAAAGGGAGATGCCCCCCACCTCTTTCCTCTCCCCTTCCTTTCTTCCCTCCTCCTTATTTCTCCCTTTACCTCATTTTCCTCTCAGGATTCATGTATCTCCCTCACGTCAGCTCTTATCACAGCCAGAACTTCCATCCCCTCTCCTTATATCTTCCTCCTCCTCCTTCTCTTCTGTTTACTTCTTTCCTTCTCTCCTCCCCCCTCCTCGTCTCCTCCAGAGGGTCAGTTAAAATTCAATGCATTGTGCTTGGTGACATGGCTGACAAGAATGGTGTGTGATAATGAGTCAGCGTCAGCTAAAGAAAAGGAGGGAGGCAGTGAGACATATCAGTTTCTTTCAATTTACCAGTTTCGGTCCTTCTAGAGAATCTCCCCACCTCTCTGCATTTCAGTTTTTGTTTTGAAGAAGTTACTCAAACAAATTCATTATCCTGCATGAAAACACAGGGCTTGTGTGGGAACCTATTACTAAGTAATTCCTAGGAGCTATTCTGCAGACACACTACAGTAACGAGCAATCCCAAATCAAATGCAGGAAAACTTGACTGTCCATCACAATGTGACAGACATTTGTCACACACTACATTACCACATAGTTTTTAGCATGGGTGGTCCCACTAGTTCTCACAAATGTTGACAAATTGACAGCATTCCTCACTGAAATTAAGGTAGCAATTACTGTCAGCACACAGTATAGCTAATAATAGCAGCTCTGGCTTCTTATTATAAGGGAGGCAGCAGGACTTCAGCCATTTTCAGATTCTTTCCTTTCTTCCTCTTTTTCAATCAATTTTATATTCTTAATACACAATTAACTAGTTACCAGTCTCTTTACTACAGTATTTGGCTGTACGTTCTTTCATTCCTCCTAAAGGCTAAGACACTGCTAAGACTTGACTTGACTTGACTTAAGACAACAAATGACGACATCTTGACAATGTGCTCCAAAATCCTCAAAATTACAGATTACATGAGATGCTTTGTGTCGCTGACAATATGATTCTTGTCACCTTAAATTACTCTCTCTCTCTCTCTTCATCCTGCTACTCTCTCGCCCTATCCCTCCTCTCATATAAGGAGGATTTATTAGGGCGGGGAAGCAGTAAATTATGATTTCAGCTCAACCTGTAGGTACACGCCCCAACATCACACAGCTATTCAGTCGACCCCCAAAGAGACAAATTTTAATAGTCCTGTGAATTACTGTCTCAGCACTTCATGTCAGTCAATCACAAATACAGAATATTTCTGCTCTTTAAAAAACTGAAGGTTATTGAAGTTTTGGGGTTGTGTTATGACATGCTTTGATTCTTTCAAGAAGAGCAGGAAAGAGAGGAGGAGCAGGGTCACTATAATAAGACTAAGGACTATAAGCTCTACTGGCTCTGTGAATGTGTGTGTGTGTGTGTGTGTGTGTGTGTGTGTGTGTGTGTGTGTGTGTGTGTGTATGCTGCTGATAGGAGGAGGATGTGAATGTTGTATTAGGCGCCCCAGTTATGTCTACAGGGCAATTCGCTGCTATCTGTTTTGAGTGTGTATTTGAAGATCTTTCGCCAAAACCTCAACACACTCTGCATGTATGTACACAGGCATGACTGCACATGCACACACACTTATAGGCAGCTCTCAGTCCAATTATAAGGATGTTTCTTGGTTTTGCTTGCAGGTGAAGTCATTCCTGTGGTGGAGGCTGGAATGCCGAGACTATTAAGAAGGAAGAAAAATTACTTCTAGTAAGACACAAGTGTGTGTGTGTGTGTGTGTGTGTGTGTGTGTGTGTGTGTGTGTGTGTGTCAGAATGGGTGCATGTATTCTCTATTGATCCTGCATCTGTGCCATTTAAGCAGAAATGGTTTAATCCAGGTGGGGGGTCTAGTTTTCCAGAGAACAAGATTTAATGATAAAGACTTTGAACAGTTGTAAAAAATAGTGTGTGTAGTTGTGTTTGTATACTCAGCCAGTGTGTGTGCGTATGTCAGTAAGAAAATGGCTGTGCTCAGCTGTCATCCACACCAGTTATGGCAAAGCTATTTAGTCAGGGATGGTTTTATTGTATCAACTATGTTAACTCTAACTTTTTCACATCTATTTTTTCGCTGCTATAATAAAGTAATCTAGTTCGGAATATTAATTCCGAACTAGATTACTAATGTCAGCATGCATGTTTACATGCTCACATATGCTAATTAGCACTAAACACAAAGTACAGCTGAGGCTGATGGTAATGTCATTAGTTTTACAGGTATTTGGTTATTAACCAAAGCATTGGACAAATTAAACATTTGATCTGATAATAGCGCTAGAGGAAAAGTTGGAGGGTTGCCAAAATCTGTAGGATACATCCTCTGGGGATCATGAAGGTCTGTACAAAATTTCATGGCAATCCATCCAATAGTTAGTAATAGACCAAAGTGGTGGACCAACCTAGCAACCAACGGACAACCTGCCATTGCCATCCATAGAGCCACACTGTTAGCATGGCTAAAAATCAACATTCTAAATATGCACTGATACTTCCTGCAAATGTAACGTGTTTTTTATATGGAAATCAAAATTTGTGGGCTTAATGAGTACACACGTCTTCCTCTCTGTAGATATTAATGCACCAAGAGAAAACAGGGCATAATCAAGAATCTAGAGCTGATGTGAACATGTGGAACGGACACACACAATTTGCATGACAAAGAAATGTATGGATTATTGGCTTCACAAAGCGTGTAAAATAGCCATAGAGGGAGAGAAAAAGAGAGATATCGATGGAGGATAAAAAGTGTAAAAAGATTTTTGCATGCAATACAGGACAGCTCCACTTACGCAATGCGTAGAGGTATGCCAGTGTGTGATGCCTGCCCACGGCTGCTGTCATGGCTTTAGTAATAATAGGCCATTTCCTCTTTATCAGCCCAGCAGCCTTTTGGACTCCACTGACAGAGTGACTACAGAGAGCAGGTATGGATGGGAATACAAGGCTGACTGTTTATATGTGTACTTGTGAATGTGTGTGTGGCAAAGGATCATCCCAGCTGTAAACCCTGAAGCCAAACCACAACAATTAACCACATCTCTCCCCTCTCATTTTATGGATACTGTCTTACAAGACTGACAGGTCTCAACTCATAATCAGTGTGACCTCAGCACATACAGTATACAGCTTTTAGGGAAGCGATACAGAAATACTTTATACTTTATTGATCCCGGAGGGGAAACTCTTTCATTAGAGTCATAAACACACAGATGCTCCTGGTGTGTGTTTGTTTGTGTGTAATATTAGTAAAAAGTGTAAAAGGGAAACAGGGCAGCAGAGGAAGTGCTAAAGTTTGTTTCAAGATGCCTTCCCTGACCTTGAAACACACCTTAGAGAGCAAATACTAGTAACAAGCAACACCAATACAAGTCACAGGAAACCTATTCATTTCCTATAGAGCTGAACAAGCAGGGAAACTTGGCCAATTTGTTTGGATACTTAGCTAGCCAATGTAGAAAACTACATTTTCACAGACATCACAGTCCCTACAGCATGTAACTATTTTGCTGCAAAGTCAAAGATTGAGACATTAGTTACAGCTACCAAGCTCTCTATAACTTCTACTGAAATATGACGGAAATTTATGGACAATTATGCTTAAAGGAATAGTTTGACATTTTGTGAAATATTTGCTTTCTTGCTGAGAGTTAAAGGAGAAGTTCGATACCTCTCAAATCTGTCTGTTAAATATAAAGCTACAGGCAGTAGACCGTTAGCTTAACTTTCAGTAGCATAAAGACTAGAAGCAGGGAGAAACAGCTAACCCCTCATTAAACCGCAACTTGTCGTTCTTACACTTTGGTTTTTGATTAAGATTAAATAAACAAGTTATAACTTTATATAAAATAGTTTTGCAGGTGCTGTTAGGTTGATTTTATTACCTTCTTACAGAGCTATGTTGGCTGTTTCCCTCTGTTTTTAGTCTTCAAGCTAAGCTAACCGTCTCCTGACCTGTAGCTTCATATTTAGTGTGCAGACATGAGAGTAGTATCAGTCTTCTCGTCTAATCTCATCTCTGCAAATATCAAACTATTTCTGTAAAGGCAGTTTCAGGTAAAGCTGGGGACAATGGTAAGCTCTGACATATTTATGTATCTAGGGCATTGCTATGCAATGCTATTGCTAAATACATTACAAAAAAACACAATTTCACTGTTCAAGGCTTAATGCAGCAGACTACAATGAGAGCCTCTCACACCACCTACAATCTAGTCAACTGCGCAAGTACGTACTGAATCTGTCATTAGTCAAAATGGCTGAAATGTCCAAGTACAATATAAGTTTGTGCTTATGTACTGTATGTTGGTGCATCTGCATGTCAATGTGTGTACAATAATCAGGCACAATAATAATCATGTACATAGTGTACAGTAGGGCTGGAATTAACTATTTTTTTATTTTCAATTAATTAATCAATCTTCAAATTGCTTGTTTTGTCTGACCATCAGTTGAGAACCCAAAAGATATTCAGTTTACTATCTCAGAAGACAACCAGAAAATATTCATGTTTGAAAAGCTGGAACCACTAAGTTTTTGACATTTTTGCTTAAAAAATGTGATGAATTGAAAATTGTTGCAGATTAATTCTCTGTTTGACTAATCGATTATTTGACAAATTGTTTTAGCTCTACTTTACAGCATGCTGTAATTCTGCATTCTGTGTACATGCATGTTACAACCCTGCGTTCAAATTCAAATTCCTTTATTTGCCAAATACATTTTCCACATCCTCAGAATTTGTCCTTTGGATTTAACCCATCTCTTAGGAGCAGTGGACTGCTATTCTCCAGCACCCTAGAAATGTATACATGTATAGGTGTGTGTTTATGTAATGATGAATGTGTTCGAGAGCAGCTGTGAGCATCAGTATGCCAGGCATGGAGAGCCAGCTGTCAGCTCGGACCCTCAGTTATGGAAACTGTAAGCACCAGACTCTGGAGCTGAACCAAATCATTCCTCACATCACACACGCTTGAACTTGGAGGAGCTTCTCTTGGGCCCCATGGTTTCAAAGCTTTACCCCCCACCAGTCCATAATCCACATGCGGTATCAGATGTATGGCAGAGGACTCAAAACCGTTCCAAACACCAACCACGGAATATCTGAAAACCCAGCCTCGTGCAAACATGAAGCTCTCAGGATCCATGTCACATACATGACTGGGGGAGGGCAACTTTAAGATATATTTAATTTTGGATACTGGTTAGCTATTTTTAATTGGGGCCATATAAAAAAACACAATACAATCATGTTATTCCACTGAATACAAAGAACTATGTGAAGGAATATCTAAATAATAACTATGGCTAAAAGCAGAGGTTTCAAATAGGATCTTCAGTGTCAGAAACCACTTCTGTCTCAAAGAATTGTGCTTTAAAGTACTCAACTTAACACTGGTCCCTGTAATAAAAGGCTTCCATTGAAACTCTTAAGTCCACATTGAAATGCCTTGTCCTGTGAGCCCATTATAACCTGTGTGACTCTTGACACGTTGAGACAATCACTTCACACATACAACACAAAGCTACTGGCTGGGGTCAGGGCTGGCTATAGAAAGGCCATCAGCATTTGAAGACACACACACACACACACACACTTTTGACATGTTAAAACAAAGCCTTTTCCTTACCTGTGCTTTTCATGTTAGCATGGTAAGGGTAGTGTATTCTAATATAGAGAGAGAGAGGATTGTGTACAGGAAGATAAAATGCAAACGAAGGCCTGACTCTTGACTGTCAGCTCTGTCAACTTTTGTTTGTCTGAACCCTGGGCGTGGTCACCTCAGACTGAAGTGTGAATTCCATACCTGCTTTGGTTTCTCCATCTGTATCTGTTATTAAGGGGGGGAAATCCATAAACATGAATTTCCTCATTGACCAAGAGAGAAGCCTGTAAATTATTATTCTGACCTGTAAATCATTATTTTAGTCTAACCATTAACTGTTTCTGTAAGGTTAGAATTTAAATGTGTAATCCATGAGTACAGAAATTACATCACATACAATAACGAATGATAATAACTATGTATCCGACAATCAAGTACATGAAACACTACAGTAAACAATTAGAAATGGAAATATTAAAATTACTTTGGCCTGTCTTGCCTTATTGCATTGAGTGTCAACCGCAGTTCATCTACGTGCATTAAAGCAGTGTAATGAGTGTATTAAGAACTGATGGCTACATTATCGACTAAGCTACATCAACATGGAAATCAACTCTGGCAGTATTTTAGAGGATCCTGAGCAGAGTGTAGGGTGAGTGCTCAGCAGCCTGTCAGTGTGCTGTCAGGAGTGTCTGTGGTCGGACAGCGAGAGTAGCCATCAGTCTTTAACAGCATTCAGGGAGGGTTAGGAGTCGGCAAATGGCCTCGACTAACGCACAAGTACAAGCAGAAGTAGCATCGGCCAACATCCCACTTTGTTGCAGTGCATCAGTATTGACACTTTGTGTATCCACACAAAAGGAGGGAGTCAAACAGCAGGGCAGGGAGCCGAAGTCAAGCGGAGGTCTCTGAGGTCACAGTAGTTCAGTTTGCTAAAGCGGCACAATGGCATCTTTTGTCCATTTTTAGGTTTCTACTTACACCTCTTATCACGGCAGAGACATCAGGGATGAGTAGGAGCTGATTCTTGGCATTCACTTGATCCAAGGGCATTTTTTGATCAACCTCCAGTAGGTACTACACACACACACACACAGACACACACTAACTCATGTCAGGCGCTGCTGAAGGTAGACAGCAGCACGTATGTCATTTTCAAACATCACATGGGATGAACAGAGACAGAGAGAGGCATTGTGACACAATAACAGAGGTGTCAGGAGTGCTGCTAAACATCTTACAGTGATGAAGATGAGGAAGGCATCACTTCCACTATACCAACTGCAAGTGCTACACTTGCCAAGTTAATTACTATTAGCAAAAAAGAGACTGGCAGGATAATTTAAACCAAAAATATCTTAATCTTTTAGACACTCTAAAGCCTTCTTTATGTGAAAAGGACAGGAAATCATTCTGCTTTGCTTAAATTTGTAGTGTTACTTGGAATGACACTTTGGTAACTGCCCTATTTAGCATTCATAGGCATTTTATAAACTGCTCATAAATGCTTTATTAAATGGTTTATAACACACTATAATGTAGTTGTAAGCAGATATAAGGACATTTTAAGTGTTTGCTGATTTATATTACACGGTTGAATACTCGATTCTGATTGGTCAATTACGGCATTCTATGGTCAGTTATTTTGTTGCTATGGACGCAGTTCTGATCATACACTCTGGAGTCCAATCATATCAATCCACAGAAAGAAGTCCTGTGGCAAAAAACCCCCAAATGTTTTGAAATCATTTTTAAATCAATTAAATACATTTTTGGTGTCAAATTATTGATTTCTTTAGTAAGTGTGTAATAAGTAGGACAATGTACAGGGCTTACTTTCACAATAATGACCGGCTTACTGTACATTATCCCTTATTTATTGTAGTTGTCAACAACTTTAACTCCTCCTGTGAAGCATCCATAACTGGATGCTGGTATATAAATAAATAATGAATGATAGTTTAACATATCACAGTTGTAATTCTATAAAATATGTCTTAGGAGAAGTTATAATTGTTTAAAAATACTAAACATTAATAATAACAATGTATTATATGTATATATACTGCTTACAGATGATAAATGGGGAGGTTACAGTGTCAGTTGATTCTCCATTTAAGCCTGGTATCAGCTCAATATGCTGGTCCAGCACACACACACACACACACACACACACATAAACTCAAGAGCACACACTCATATTAGTGGTAAAATTACAAATGAAGGTATCTAAACACAGTTATAACATGATCAGTCAAAGAAAAAAAGTTAAATGTATCATGCAAAAAAAATAAAATATAAGGCATTAAAAATCAATATAAATATGCTTTATAAAAACCCTGCAGAATTTTAGATTAATGTGACAACAAGCCCCAAAAAAACACTCTCTGGAAACTTTAGAGTGCATTTGTAAGTTGCACTGTGTCAAAGCTGATCCTGAAGGATGAAGTCGCCTCTACTTTGATACACATGTAACTGAAGACATTTTGGGAGGGTGAGGCAGTTTTTGTGTGCCGTATAAAAGGTGGAAGGGATCTTTGTGTGAAACTTGGCCTTAACACTCCAGGGGAAGTGGTCGGTCGCTGCAAAGTCCACGGCCAGTGTGTGATCTGGATCGTGTGTGACAGATAGAGGGGCGACTGTACCCGTGAGTGCATGTGCGAGTGCAAATGTGTTCTTATATGCAGGTTATGGATGTGTTTTTGTGTGTATGTGTATGGGTCATCCAATCCAAAGTGCAACAGGAGGGTGTCTCAGATCAAAGACGCATCTTGACACCCTATCAGAGGCAGAGCAAACCCAATACACCTTGGAGCTCCCTCTGTCTCCATCTATGCATCTGTCTTTCCCTCTCTGTTAAAAGACTAAGCCTGGAGGGTTGGAGAAAACATACAAAGCTTCAATCCGCATGCCTTAGTCTGTTCCTTTGAACTGCTTACAGAAGCCTAAGCCGCTCCGCCTGTAGGAGCCAAGTGTGACCCAGAGTGTGGTGTATGCTTTGCCTGCTCACACTGTGATGCTCAGTGTGCTTTTATATATGTGAGTTAATGCATATGCAAGTGCACATGTATTTTCCTTTAAACCTTACGAGAGAACGGTGCTGTCAGAGCAGAACAGAAGCTGTCAGGAGGTTGTAAGGTGACACCCAGGATGACAGCGGTTGTGACTGACACATTGAGAGGAAAAACTGATTTTGGGAATACGCCTACACCCTTTTTTCTCAGGGTTCAAATCCCCTCATGACAGTAAACATCCCTGAGTGAGACATTAAATCCTTCTGAGTTTGACCTCCCCAGAAGGAAAATGTTTATCCTCCCAGAGATCAACTGAGTCACAGAACATACAGTATATACCCTGATATATGTTTGGTACAGGTGTCATGATCTAAATCTAAAGAGGGAGTTAACCTCAGCAGGTTCACACACTGATTTAACAGTAAACAAGTAACAAGTAAGCCTAAAAAGACTAAGAGTCTACAGCCATGCTAGCAGCTCTGTGAGGCTGTACTTAGGCACAGCGGTGCTTTGAGCTAAATGCTAATATCAGCATGCTAACATGCGCACACTGACAATGCTAGCATGCTGATGTTTAGCAGGTGTATTTACCATGTTCACCTTCTTTGTTTTATGTGTTAGCATGCTAAAATTTGCTAATTTGCACTAAAGACAAAGTAACAGCTAGGGCTGGCAAAAATGTTAGTTTTGCAGGTATTTGGTCATAAAATATTGGACAAATCAAAAATTTGATCTGACGATGAACAGTCAGCGGATCACCAAAGTCATTCCACTTCATCCTGAGGGGAACATGAATGTGTGTACAAAATTTCATGGCATCCATTCAATACTTGTTAGGATATTTCAGTCTGGGCACTGCTAGGGAGGCTAAAAATACACTGTACACGATAATAATCATCACCCTAAAAATCTGGAGAGTACACAGCAGTTTACGTGTTGACTTGAGGTTGGTTCTACCTCAGGTAGGAATACTACCCTGTGTGTTATTAAAGGCTTTGAAATTAGACTGCTAGCATGGCTGTCTATCATGCTGCCAGCCACTTCAATTATACATCTGAGCAGGAAAACAAACTGAGGAAACTATAGACACATCAATCCACGATCAACACCACCTGTAATCTATGTACGATAGCGAGTTAATCGAAAAGATAACATTTCAGGAAAGTCAAATGCTGCCTGACAGAGAGTAAGACACAAAGAGCTAAGCATGCATCAACAAGTTCCCACACACAAGCTATTAACTGTCAAGATTACACCTGTCACCAGCTCCTTCACTGGTTGAGGGGGAAATGACTAAAACACTTCTGTGAACACAATCTGGCAACTCACAGAGGGTCAGCGTTAAAGCCCCAATCAAGGAGTTTTTAAGGAAAGGTAATTATGAGATGATGTTTTCAGGAAAGGTGTTGATAGAAATGTTTTCATCCAAACTCTAATTCAAAAAGCCTCTCTAGTCTATTTTAACCTTGAGTTTATTACACACAGCTTAGAATGTTTTAATACTTATTTTCACGATCATAAAGCACCATTTCTTGTATCAAATGCTATGTTGGTAAATTTTTGGATATCTGCATGGATAAGATTTCTGCAGAAGGGCACCTTTTTTGTATAGCTCTGGATTAAGCAACTTGGTCTGTTTGTGCCAGTGAACTAAATCCATTTAAGCCGTTTGACATTTCATCCTAATACTTGCATTGTCAGTGTCGATGCCAAGTCTTAATAGCTGTGAGGATCGTAGCCCAATGCTTTACAAAAAGGACTTCTACACAGGGAGCAAGGGTTGGTCCTTAGTAACGGCTAAGATATGAAGTTACAGTGCGTGGCAGAAGTAATGACACAGGGCCAGATTAGAACAGATGTGGCAGAGTACACACTGAACAGCAAAGCATTTGAACTTTTAAAATGGAAGTAGGGTTGTGATGGGCATTTTTAGACATTTCGACATTTTGGGACATACTCTTATTTGAATCCTTGCCGAGAGTTAGATGAGAAGACTGATACCACAAAACCAAGAAGCTGCAGTTTTATGGGAGGTTATGGGCCAAACCATTTCTTGGCCGGGAGCAGTGACTTCCCAGACCAAATGGTGCTCTTAAGTCTTTGATGTACCTAATCTGTGTTTTTTAAGAGGAGTTCTAAAAGACTGTACTGAGTTAACTGACCTCAGCTCCTCAGGCAGGTTGTTCATCATTATAGGGACCCCGATGATGAAAATTTGGCTTCCTCTGGCGTCTACACTAAACAACAGCCTGGTCACCTCAGGGTAAAGTCTGGTTTCTTTCGAGTTAAAAGGTCAACAATGCAGCTAAAGGCCAAACAGTGTTTTTAAAGTAACCAGTGAAACCTTAAAACTGGTTCTAAAACTAAGGCTACATATGTATAAAAGTTGAATGATCTGTTTTGTAAAGAAAGATCCATAGTTGAATGGAGTCACATAATTTTAGTAGAGCAGATACACTATATCAGTAGAAAATCCGACCTCATGGCATGCAACCTACACGACTGGTATTTGAATGCTCATTTCTAAATGTGTCAGTGTTGCTGTGACAACAAGTAAATGTCATGTCATTCACATGAGACTGTTGCCATAACTTGGCACCAGAGAAGCTTGGCAGAGCCGGGGTTGGTATGGAGAAGACACAACAATGGAGACAAAGCCAAAATTATAGAAGCATAAATAAGATAATCAGGAACAAAAATATGACGTCTTTTGTTATTTTTACTCTGCAAACGTATCTTTAGACTTCACTGTCAGTTCATCGTGCAGGTTCCTACAGGTGCCCTAAAATACATCCCACAAAATCAGATAAGAGCCATAATTAGTAAGTGAGCATGAAGCCCTGGGGTGTGAATACTGCCCAACAGACAACAAGTGGAGGGAGGCTCCAAGTGTCTCCCTATCATCTCCTCTTTCTCCTCTTCTTTTGCCTCCTTCTCCTTCACTGTCACACGTCATTCACTCTGGCTAGATACTGTATACATACACCCTGAGCCCCCACCCCACCACCACCCACCACCACTTAACATTCCTACAGCTGGTCATCGCACATCATGATGCATGTAATGTCACACTCGTGAGCCATAAGCGAGCCGCGATGCTCTCCCTGCCTCCTCTGTGAGAGACAAAGGAGAGTATTGTGTCGTCTGAGTGAGAGAGAATGAAAGGGAAAGAGACTGAGAGAGGTGTGTCAAGTTACAATCAAATACGACCCCTCCACCACCACCCAAAACCTGTTGGAGTTTGAGTGGTGAAATCACTGTCTTGCAGCATGTAAATGAGAGATAACCCTGCCTGTGTGTGTGTGTGTGTGTGTGTGTGTGTGTGTGTGTGTGTGTGTGTGTGTGTGTGTGTGTGTGTAACAGAGGGGGGGGTGTCATCTGTGTGGCAAACCGGATGAAAGCCTTTGTCGCTAAACAGCACACACACACACACACACACATATATATAAAAATATTTTTTTAAAACCCACGTAAGATCACACACTACAAGGAAAACAAAGGTACAACCCCCTCTGAATACCCCCACCTTTATCTTATTCAACCCAGGCCCAAAACATAGGTGTTTGCAAACCAACAACCCCTCTTTGAAATCCCCACAGCAAACACACTTGCATCATGGGAAGACACATCACTTTCTAGCTCACTTTCCAGCCAGCGACAGAAACTAGCACAATGCTTAGAGAGATTTCCGGCTGGAATCAAAACACTGATCTTGAGAAAGCAGCACATGGATTAAGAGTGTGGGAGGAAAGATGGCTCAAAATGTGGACAGATGTGGGAGATACACACAATGCCTACAACAATCTGAGATAAAATATGTAACTCATGCCAAGGAGTGTAAAAACTACCATCTCTCCTGGGTATAAAGAATCAAAAGATCAACTTCTTCAAGCATCTTTCCAGTCAAACAAAGACATTTTTCCCACAAAGTAAAGGGAGCAGTTTCCCTCTTTCTCACAGGCAGTGAGGGCATCAGCAGACAGCCTTGGATCCTTAGACATCCCTCCTGTCTCTAGCCTGTAATTGAGTGATCAGACATCAGTGGAGTCGAACAGTGACCAGTCCTGATCCCCTGGTATTTACACTTCAAACTCTAGACCACAGCCTGGAGGCACACACGCACACACGATGCAATACACACACACACACACACACACACACACACACACACACACACAGGCCCAAACATTAAAGCCCACGGTGGATGTACGAGATTAAGCATGAATGTGATTCCTTTCTCGCTCATTGGACACACAAATGAAATGGAGACATGAACACTGTTATCACACCAGCACATGTTCCTCTGCTCCGTCTTCTTCTCTACCCTGCCTCAAGACAAGGGAGCATCATATAATTGGAAGTTTTCAGTGCTGATTGATTTTGCTGGGAGTGTACGCTTTGGACTGCAAGAAGTTTTGTGTGTTTGCAGAAGCACAAAATGTGATAAAATCAAACAGCCATGCCACTTCACAATTTCCTCTCTTGAAAAAAAGGCCAACCTTTTTGTTTCATTTTAAATTCATTCAACTGCAGAAGGTAGGCTATAAATTCTTTTTTGGCAGTCTAAATGACTAAAGTGGCCACATTTTATGGACGTCAATCAATGCAGGATAGACGCTTTCAATTAGGTTAGACTTGAGACAAAAATAATGCATAACATAACTGATTACTGGAGAAAAGACTAAAAGTCTACAGCCATGCTAGCGGCTCTGTGAGGCTGTACTTATGCACAGTGGAGCTTTGAGCTAAATGCTAACATCAGCAAGCTAACAGGCTCACAAACACATGGTAACATGCTGATGTTGACCACCTTTAGTTTAGCGTGTTAGCATGGTAATGTTTGCTAATTAGCACTAAACACAATGTCTAGGCCTATCTGAGGCTGATGGGAATGCCATTCATGTTTCAGGTGTTTATTCATAAACCAAAGTATTGGACAAATTAAAATGTTGACCAAAGTGGTGGACCGACCAACCAACATTGTCATCCCTAAATCCATGCTGCTTGCATGGCTAAAAAACATACTGAACAGACTGGTAGGAGAGTGTCCAGGCAGATTTACACACATAGGTACACACGCAAAGAGATGGACAGGCAGACTGAGAAGAGAGGCACACAGAGGCAGACAGGCATGCAGAGAAAGCGAGAAGGACAGTAATCTAATAAGTTTCTGTAACCACTCAGGCCAGATTTAGCTCCAGCAACCACGTGGCGGGAGAGGCAACACTCTCCAGGCACATGGTCAAGCAATGGGTGCATTCTTTTGAAAAGTACAGAGAGACAAAGAAAGACTGAGAAGACACGGGGGAAGACAATAAGACCGAAGTTGAGAGGAAAGAACAGTGAGACAGAAGGAGGAGGGAGGACACAGAAGGGAATGTGGTGAGGGGCAAAGCTTAAAGCCAGGAGTGTATGATATCTTTGGAATGAATGGGATCTCCCAATATCAGTTACTGAGAGTGCCAAGCCTGGGAATGGCAGCATATCTCACACACACATACTGCAGGAGAATATATGAGCTGCTGCAGACAGGACTGGAGCACACAGTCTCCATCCATGCAGACTTCACCTCCTTGAAATGACTAAGCCACACACACGCACACACTTGTGATTGTAGTTTTTTCCACTTTTCCTCTGTTGATTTTGACTCAACGTTCCTCTGTCGTAAGGTTCCTCAGCTGATACCAACAGCCTTTATGATAGAACTAGTGCAGACTTCTCTAGGCCATGCAATACTAGTTTAGAAATAGACAAGAAAATGTGAAGCATGTGAAACATATAGAAAAAAAGCCAGTTACATTGCATTGATTATTGGCAGGAAACAAGTAGCTTTCTATTGAAAGAAATCTCAGATAGTGGATTTTTGCCTGACATCCACTCACAGTCCTCACAGGAAGACAACATCTCTCTTCTACACATGCACGCACCCCCCCCCTTCTGCCCACATCCATCAGGTTGGGAGGTCATAAGTCAAAAGAGTGCAGGCTCATTTCTCACTGCTGAGTGTGTGTGTAAAACCCCATGTTCTGCTTTGATCTCAGAGGTGAGAGGTCACGTGTCATCACTGTCTGTGCATCACTGGCACACCTGTGCTCAAGTGAGGAGTCACATTTCTCTTGTCAGAACGTCAGACGCATGGCAGTTACCTGGAAAAAGACGAGAAAATGGGGATAGAAGCCTGACAGGAAGAGGTTTGTCCCTTGACTCACAAGGAGAGTAATCTGTCTTTCCCAATATGAGTTCTTGTGTCCTCAATGATATGTTTGACGCAATATTTCATGGCCAAATAATGATTTGAAACCAAAAGAATGCCAAGGACAAGGGATGGAGACAGAACAGAGGAAGATTTTTTTTCTCTTGGCTCGAGAGAATGAATGAAAAGCCACAAAATTCATACAGAGAGCAACACATCATGCCCAATACTCTACAGTGTATTGCACAAGTCTAATTGTGCCTCATAATGACAGGACAATTACACTTTTCTTTCCTTATAAATGATGAAGCGGTGGTTTCCACAGGAATGCTTTTAAGTGGCCTGTCTGAGGAAGCTCAGCGAGTACATCAGCAGATTGTATTTTATCTTGGCTTGGATTTTAAAATAAGTTCAAAGCTATAGCTCTTGTGTCACAGTAGAAATTTAATTATGTATATTGAGAGAGTGGAGGAATGAGAGAAAGGAGAGAAAGTGTGTATTAGAGGGGGTGGGCGGATGAGAACAGAAATGTTAAATAGTTGAGCTATGCAACTCCTTGAACGGGATTAAGAGCCAAACCAAAGGCATGGAAGCTCAGCAATAGCCCTATGGGGGAAAAGAGGGGGAGGACAAGGAGGAGGCGGGTGTGCGTATGGGTGCGTGTAGCAGCATGCCGTCCCGCTCACCGACAGTAGGGAAAAAGATCAGAGCCAGGGTGGAAAAAGACGACTTAGCATCAATCATTTCTAATCGTTTAAGTAACAATCTGCTATGTTGTATCACCGAATGATATAACACAACTCCACCTATAGCTAGTTCATGCAAGCTTTAACTTTTGCTGTTGTAAACCCCACCTAACAGGTAAAACAAAAACTCCAGTGCACATTAGATGATGTCTTTTGCATATCAGGAAGCAGCAATTTGGTTGGAGCAAATAGAAGAATGCAGTGGCTACCTGGACGAATAAGCTAGCAGCTGTGACATATAACACTACTGATGAACGCCCTTCCTGCCCTGAAAGACACATGACTGAAAGAGGCACACACACACTTTGAGGAAGACAGGTTTTCACAGATTTCATCCCTATCCAAATGTTTGTGTCCTTCCCTCTGTGCACTGTGTCTACACAGGCTAATGAAACAATCTTCCCTGTGTCACATGCAACATACTGTTCCTTTTTTGTCCCGAAATCATTACTTTGTCAATGAAGGCTTGCACAGCAGCCATGAACTGCATCAGCTGAGATTGGTTCCTTGGGATCAATTTAGATTTCTGTCAAGACAAATCTTCACACAGGTCAAAAGTCAAGTATGATTAAAATCAAGCCTTCCTTTTCATCACCACTTTAGGAGATCACTAATTATCTAGATTGCTGACAGCTGAGCCACATTAACAACACAAGCTAGCCAAATGCTGGTAAATCTTGGCTTTAGACTGGGGGGGGGTCTGACTGTCAGTTCTGGCAATCAACCAGCTGGTGTGAGAGTCTTATTAAGTAGTAACTACAGTAACAAACTGGTGAAATTGTGATTGAAGTGTTTCCTGTGTAGTACTGCAGGGTTGCTTAGATTTGTAAGAAATCACAGACCTGTCACTGACTGGATTGGGCTATGCAGCAAAAATTTATCTATTGAAGTTATATAAGAAAATACAGTAAAGAAAGCGAGAATGAAGGTGTACCACACTGAAATACTGTACTCTGCCTTTGTGACAGTCATAAATTGACAGATACCCATCTTTTAGAAAACAGAGTGCAAACTCCAAAGGTTTTAAGTGAAATTTGACAAGTTAAAATAAGAGCTTTTACAGTGAGAACAACTAGCCCTTAGCTATTAAACCACGGTGCTACTGTCTCACACACACGCACACACACAAGTACAGCGGAAGAGAGAACAAGGACAGATAGAACAGTGTTGTGGCTAGCAAAGTGTGTTAAACGAGTGTATCTCGGGAGAGTTATCAGGGCATTCTTGTGTTTCAGCAGAGGGCTAGAAAAACATTCTTAGGCCTTCTGTTCGCCACAATAAAAGCACCTGTGCACTTCTTTCACAGGTTCAAAGAAGAGCCTTGATTAGGAGGATATAAGGAGAAAATGTGTCACTCTTTGTGACAGATGGCAACATCTTCATCTCTATTTCACTGTGGATCCTCTACAGCCAATACAAATCAATGCTCACTGTGATACATCAACAGTCTTTTGTTCAATTGATCAGGCATAATAATGAGGGTTAAGCAGGCAAGATAGAGCTAATGCACTCTGATCACTCTCATCCCTCATGGACAGAGGATGTCACTGCTGATGTGTGCAGACATAATGAGCTGATAAGGATGATGATGCCTACCCCTCTAAGAGAAAACCCAACTACTGAAAAGACTGGTATATGTGCATCAGACTAGAGGTCTTCACTGGTCCAAAACATTGGTACCAATCCAAAATGGACAAGTGGAAAACCTAACCGAACCTGATGTGCATAAATTCAGACAGTGACCCAAGGGGGTCTCGAGTCAGAACAGACCCAAACAGATCTGGGGCTGATTGCAGTCGACCCGAATAGACCCTAATAGAGAGGTAGCGGCATGATGTATTGTCAATAATCAAGCAGCTGTGGTCGAAAAGAGCAGCTATACTCATATGTAATATACTATGTAATATATAATAAAAATGGCCTGAAAACAAAAGTAAAGTCATAGTTTGGATTCATTCGTATGCACTCATCAATAAGATATATTGAGGCACAAACTTGAGATCTGTGGAAGTAAAACCAGACCCTACCCAAGACTGAGGATAATTGAGCCCGGTCCGACTTGGGTCCTGGGATAGACCTCGGATGCTCAGAACCAAATGAAAACCTCGACATCAGACAGTGAGAGAGAGAAAAGGTCAAGACAATTACCACGCAATAAAACTAAATACTTCAAAAGAGAATATGGGAGACCAGTGGAGCAAGAGAGAGATTGAATTCAAGAGAGACAGAGACACAATCAGAGTCTTGTCTGTTAGTGCTTGTTAAGGCGCAGTTAGTTCACCAGTCCCCTCAGGCCTTCCTCTCTCAAGAGCCTGGGGTTTGAAAGGTCAAGACAACAGCAGCAATGGTTACCTAACACTTGACATCAGTGTGAACCACCAAAAAAGGGGGGTTTGGAGTATGTGCATTTGTTTAGTTGTGCATGAACATGTGCATACTTATATCTTTGTGTGTGTGCACATGGCTACGACTAATGAAGAAGTCCAGTCCCCTTTGGGACCATCATAAGGTCACTGTTGTCAGGGATACCACAAGAGCTGTCAGCTGTTATTGACAAACAAGAATGCAGTGGCAATGAATGAGGGCTGTAAGGCCTGTAACTGTTGTGGTCAGTCACTGCCTCCTATAACAGCCATAAAGCACTTAGAAAAGGGCAGTCTGTCATTTGTCCAAGACAAAGACAAGGCACATGTCCTTAACTAAAACAGAGAGAAGAGAAAAAAGGAGAGACATCTGGAGAAAGCCTTCCAGCGACTGATGAACCATGGTGTGTAACAATAACTCATGACAATGCAGGTTTAAGTCCAGCTAAAGAACTATCATATTATCCTATCAATGGCTCTGTCACTGCCCAACAGAGGGGGAAATGCCACCGAAATGAAACGATCCAAGGATATACAAGTTGACAAAAAAAGGACTTTCTTGTGTGCAAAAAGTTGTGAGCATTACTTGTAGTTGTCATAACGATCCAGAGCCTACAGTCACAATAACCACAAACACGATTAGACTGATGGACTGGGAATGAGGGCTTGCCCTGATGCAGCCTGGTCCATAGCAGCTCATTTATATTCCTTCAGTATGTGTGGATATGCTGGCATTCCTTAGCTTGGAGAGATGATAGGGTGACACAGAGAGGGAACGAGCTGCAGAGATCTAGCGGTGTTGGGCTGTTTGCCCATTTCAGGGCTTAATGTGCTTTGGGAGATCAACCAACAGAGAGAGAGAGAGAGAGAGAGAGAGAGAGAGAGAGAGAGAGAGAGAGAGAGAGAGAGAGAGAGAGAGAGCGAGAGAGAGGGGAGAAAGGAATAAGAAAGAGAAAGAAAGAAAGAAAGAGAGATGGTTGAGCAACCAGCTGTCAATAGGTGACAGGGTAGTTATTCTGTCATGGTATTAGATTTATCATGCCTGCCCAACTGCCTGATTAACCTCACAGTGCTTTCTTGCAAAGTATGTGTGTGTGTGTGTGTGTGTGCTTGCCTGTACTGTAGCTGTTACCCTAGCAGTTTAGGTGTGAATGTCCAAGTGTTTGCATTTGTCTAATCTTTAACTTGAAAGGACAAAGTCAGCTTCTATAGTGGAATAAAAGCAGCTTAACGCAAATTCTTTCTACATGATCTTGTAATATGAACACACACGCCTTGAGATTCAAACCTGTGTTACAGAAGACTCAGTTTATTTCCAAAAACAAAACTCTTAAACTTCTCTTCCATTCAAAATTGAGGTAGTTCCAAGTGTGAACTTGTAAAAACTATGCAAAGCAAGAAAAGCTACTCTGGTGAAATCCAGGGAGACATCTTGCCACAAGATGTTCATAAAGCTCCCTGCAGCGCACCTATAGAAGGCCAAAAACCTTCAGCTTCTGCACTTCAAAGAGTGCAATCTATATATGCTCAAAGGGAGGGAAATCATGTGTGTGCATATGCCTGCATTATATGCATGTGTGTTCCTACTTGTGACAGAAAGCCACATATTTGCAACAACAAAGCGGCTCGGTTTTAAGGGTGCCTGCTAATATCACCTTTTTATTACCTCAACCAACCACTTGTACACAATACATATATCACCCAAATGGCACAAAAGCAGCACAACCAGATCCTGTATATAGCCTGCAGCAAACACTTACTTAACATACAGTCAACACTGCAGCCAAAACCTATTCAACAGAAATTTCTATATTTACTCTGCAATGTGATACATCACAAGTGGTGACTCAAATTTCCATCTTTAACACATTTTATCACCTTGTTTGCATGTACTTAGACATGTAACTGCCACGAAAAGCGAGAATCTCCTCACAGAAAAAAAAACTTGAAAAATTTGTCTTACCTGAGACGGAAATGGTCATGGGTGCTTCCAGGGTCCTGTCATTGTCCAGGTCCCTGCTCAACCTCAGATCCCCAGTGTCCTCGTTCAACAGCAGCAAGCTGAGCTCATTTCCAGATTCAAACTTGTACCGTAGCTTATCCGACACATCTGGGTCATGAGCTGGTACCTTTCCTATTATTCCTGATGGAAAACTGTTAGACTTGTTGGTGATGTAGTTGTTGAAAATAATCTCAAAGTTCTGCAGCACAGGCTCATTGTCATTCATGTCTACAAGGCGGATGTGCACAGTGGCCCGACTCACTAGTGGAGCTGAGGTGGCCTGGACTACAATGACATACTCTGTTTTAGTCTCATAATCCAGGTCTGTGAGTGCTGTGAGGTCGCCATTAAAAATGTCTAGCTGGAAAACTTCTGGAATATTCCCTTCCACAATCTGGTACATGATCTGAGCATTGGTGCCCTCGTCAGGGTCGGTGGCAGTGATCCGAGCCACGACGGACCCCACTGGGCTGTTCTCCTCCACATCAATGAACAGCTCATCCTTCTCAAACACTGGAGCATTGTCATTTATGTCTTGGACAACCACATGAATGGGAACAGCTGCTTTCAGAGGCGGAACCCCGCTATCCACAGCAAAGGCCTTCAGATTGTAAACAGGAACATTCTCTCGGTCCAGTTTGCGATAGGTTCTGATGATACCAGACGAACGCTCTATGATGAAATCACCCTCTCCGTCATCGCCACCCTGAAACGTATAGGTCACCCTGCCATTCAAGCCAGAATCTCTATCTGAAGCAGAGATCTGGAGAACGCTGGTGTGGACAGGTGCATCTTCAAATACAGTCCCCTGGTACATATCCCTAAGAAACTGAGGAGCATTATCATTGGCATCAAGGATGATAATCTCCACATAGGTGGTATCAGATTTCTGAGGGATGCCATTGTCTCTGGCAATGATGGCTAATGTGTAAGAGGCCTGGTCTTCATAATCAATCTCCATTTGTGTTGTGATGGCACCTGTATCCGGGTCAATTTTAAACTGAGGAACATTGTCCTCCATCACGTACGTGATGCGAGCATTTTCCCCCGTGTCCTCGTCCGTCGCACTGATCACCACCACAGTGGAGCCCACTGGTTTTTCTTCACTGACCATCACCTGGTAGTTGGCACTTTGGAAAACGGGCCGGTGTGTATTGGCGTCCGTCACATTGATGAACACCTGAGCAGTGTCGTAGCGTGTTCCATCACTAGCTGTGACTGTCAGGACATATTGGCGTTCTTGCTTGTAGTCCAAGGGGAGGGCTAAGGTGATGAGACCGCCGCCACTCTGACTAGTGATGGCAAAGCGGTTCCTGGTGTTGCCACTGGAGATCTGATAGGTCACCACACTGTTGACGTCCCTGTCCACAGCCGTCATTGTCAGTACGCTGGTCCCCACGACAGCATCTTCATTGATCTTCAGCGAGTAGGTCTTCTCTGTAAATGTGGGTACGTTGTCATTCACATCAAGCACTGTGATGCTGACGCTAGCCGAGGAGGACATCACAGGAATCCCATGATCTCTTGCCTCTATGCCGAAGGTGTAGAAGTCAGTGGTCTCCCTGTCAAGCTCCTCACTCACTGTAATCCAGCCTGTACTATTGTTAATGGTGAACGGAAAACCAGGCGTGGTGTCAGTTAACCGGTATTCCAAACGGGAGTTTTCTCCTGAATCACCATCAATTGCTTGAATGTGGATCACAGAGTAACCAATGGCCACATTTTCCAACACAGTAGCCTGGAAAGGTGTGCTGACAAACATGGGGGCATTGTCGTTCATGTCCACCACTTGCACCACCACCATCCCTGTGCCATTTATCAGAGGAGGCCTGCCACCGTCCTGAGCCTTAATTCTCAAATTATACTCCCGAATCATCTCATAGTCCAGAGGATTGATGACATCAATCACACCGGTGGGGGAGTGAATGTAGAACTGTCCTTTAACATTGCCACTGATGATGCTGTAATGAACTTTGCCATTGTTCCCCTCATCTTTGTCCGTAGCTTCCACCTGGATGACTTTGGTGTTGACTGCCACATTCTCTGGGACCTGTACAACATACCTCTTTTCACAGAACTGTGGGTAGTTGTCATTCTCATCCTCAACAGAGATGTGGACAGTGGCGGTGGCACTGCGGGGACCTGGGTCTTTGCCCTGGTCGTTGGCCTCAACAATCAGCTGGTACTGGGCCCGGGTCTCCCTGTCAGGCCGCTCTCTGATCCTCACCAGGCCGTTCCGGGAATCAATTTCAAACACAGAGTTTACTCCATCGGCGTTCACAATTTTATAAACCATGTTGGCGTTGGAGGGAGCGTCCCCATCAGTGGCCCGGACTGTCATCACTTCAAACCCCACTTCTACATTCTCACGGATGCTAACACGGTATTCAGTTTGCTCAAACACCGGACTATGGTCATTAGTGTCACTCACAGTGACTGTGAGGTAAGAAGTGGCAGATCTTTTTGGGGAGCCATTGTCAGTTACAGTGACTTTGAAAACATGGGTGTCTTTGACTTCTCTGTCTAGTGATTGGATGGTTGTTATGCTCCCTGTCTGAGAATCAATGTCGAAAAAGTCATTGGACCTGCTGTCAAAAAAGGCTTCCATGCTGTACTCCAGCCTCCCTGCCTCCCCATCATCCGAGTCAGTGGCTTTTAGCGTGATAACCCGCGTGCCCGCAGGCTCATTCTCGGGCACGGACACCTGATAGTTGGGAAGCTGGAACTGGGGAGACGCGTTTACCTGTCGCTTACCCCTGCGGATCAATTTGCCAGGCTTTCTCAGGACGGTTTTTGAGAAGGATCCATGTTGTTTGGGCACTTTTACAAGCGTCAAACTCAGCTGCACAGAGAGCCTGCCGCCTGGAGAGCTGTGCAACGCGCAGTGCAAATTCACCTCGTTCTGTCCTCTGTGCTCAAGACATAAGTCACTGGCGAGGAACAAATCCCCATGCCTGAACACTGCGCTCAACTCTTTTCCAACACAGATGGTGTCTAAAAAGGCGGTGTTCCGCGTAAAGGTAGGCAAAAGTTCTGTTACATTTAAAAGCAATTTACCTGCGGGTAAGCAGGAAGTTGCCTCCAGTTTTGAAAGGTGTTTAATGTGAATGTCTGGCTTACCTGACGCTTTCTTTCTCTTGTATTTAATAAAACAGTCTTGGCCGTGGACAAACACATTAAACTGTGTCAGAATAACGTCTCCAGATGCTGAGGAACCTGTTCTGAAATAAACAGACGCAGGGTTCCTCGTTGTGTGCGCACACTGAACTTTGTGGGACAGACGGATAACCCCGTCGTGCCTCTCAACTTGGAAAAAGCTCTGGATGAATGTAGTAGATAAAGTCCTGTCAATTTTATAAGTCCATCCAGGGCCGAGCGACAGGTTTGTCAAAAGTGTCCCGGGCTGTAAAGTCTCCGAAAGGTGCATCTCCAAACATCCCGCAAGCGGCACGCTGAACAGGACACAAACCAACATCCAACACATCGACAGCTCCATGCTTTTAAACCTGCCAAATCCCATTCAACTTCACTGAAACTCCTCCGCAAAAGCATTAACTCTCCCTCTCCCAACACCGCGTTTTACTTTTATCCCTCATTGTGAAGTTTTAACGTGGAAAAAGACGCTTGGTATCCATAGTATCAGTGTATCCACGGCGCGCAGCGGCTGCGTTAACCCACACTGAGTTTAAAATGAGTACAAAATGGCTCCGTGGCTCTCCTCCTCCTCCTCCTCTCCTCCTCAGAGGCTTATTACCATAAATCTGCTGTGTTCCCCCTCTGGGACGCTTTCACGGGGGGGCTTTTTTTTTCTCATGGAGATTTAGGAAGTACCACTGACCAATGCGCGCAAGGACATTGTTATTACAATAGGCTGAGAGTTGGGTAAAATTCCTAATGCGTGTTTGAGTGTCGCTCCCTCTTCAACTTCTATTTGTTGAAGCAGTTTTAAGCAGTGATGGTACATTAAAAAAGACATAAAAGTAGTTGAACTAAGACCTCAAGTCCACCATTTTTTAAAAATTATTTTTCAGCCCCTCAACACAACTTCAATAAGCTGCTCATAATGTAATAAAAAGGTGGACTGAGTTCAACTAGTTACATCATCATTCATATAACCAGCAAACCATACGAATGTTACAGCTGTATAAACCAAATTATCAGTTTATTATTACTTTCAGTATATGATTGTGTTCTTGTGTTCATGGTGAGATTGTTGAATGGTCATTACATAGTAATATCTTTAGCATGGCATGTCTCTCTCAGAAAATAAGCATGATTTCTTCTAGATAAGCTTACAAAACTGATGGTGAATAATATTAGATAACCCTCTATTACATATCTAATATATTTTTTCTTTTTGTTTTGGGACCTTTTCATTTTTAAAGTATTGCATAATGGTATATCAACAAAACCTTTTTTTTAATTTCTTACTGTTATTAGTGTTGTTTGAGGCTTTATGTTCTCTGTATTCTAATCACATTTGTTTTTCCCCACAAGAAAACCAGTTTTAAGCTGACAGATGACTAACAGGGAAACTTTTCAAATATTACCAAAAATGTAATTTCTTCTGGGAAAACAGACAATATGATGAAGTCAAATTTGTTGATTAGACTATGCCGTGGATTCATTAGGATATCCAGTATGTTGTTTGTGCAAAACAATGCTGACTCGAGAACAACAGGTTCATCCTGGAGGTTAATCTTGTATAATAGCGCCTCCCTGTGGACCAATAACTGTAGAACAACCAATGCACAAATACACACTGTATTTTCAAAAGTGTATAATAACTCTGGACGGAATATTTAGGTATTACAGGCTAATGAAAAAAAAGTCAACACATCACTTATTAGGTTTATTCACTCATTCGTAAATGTTCAAGTATTTGCAGTCTGTAGTTAAGGAAGGACTCATGTTCCACGACCTACAACAATGCCAACTGAAGAGAAAAGGCACTTTTTTTTCTTTTTTTTCTTTAAATGAATCAATATGCATGACAGCATAAAACAGTTGAGCAATAAGATGAACAATTTCATTGTCTTTTCAATTATTTAGAACAATTGAACCAAGTGGCACATTTTGTTAAAAACCGTCTCAAAATGTGACTGACGTGTAAAAGAGCTTAAATAACAAATAAAACCATATTTGGGTTTTTTTTGTTTCTTATTCAGTTGCTTGTAACTTGGCATGTTTCTCCTATGTTTACCATCAACTGGCTTCTGAACATAATTTCTCCTTAGAGGAGAAGACTTCAAAACAACACAAAAAAGGGTGCAGAGTGAATACTCCAAAGAACAAACAGAAAGAAAAGTTATCTTGTTTTGTGACAATGATTCAATGAACCAAGTGGAGGTGTCATAACTCAACAAAAGAGGATTTTCATTAGTCTTAGAGGTTTGCAGTTGGCACAGAGGCAGGGTGAACATGACTGACAGTCAATCAGAAAAAGGTACAGGAGGCAAATTCATGGAAAATATGAGCAGCCTCAGATGATAAGAAAAGCTACAGTAAATGACAAGCTTGAATCCCATTATACTGAACAAACAAGAGAATATCACAGTTACTTTCATTCACAGATGAGTCAAGAGGGCCAAAAAAAATGTGTCATGTCCACCATCTCTGGACCCACAAGTGACCCTGCTAGCTTAGAGTCAAATCCCACCATCCATTCCATTTGCCTGGGTCACAGGTTTCCTACTATTACGATACAGAAAACATCAGTAAAGAGCTCAGACTACCAGAGTCCTTGAAAAACACAGCCTTTCTTCCAGGCCACAGGTCATAACATTGAGTACTGTATGGAGACAAAAACTCTACTAATATATTTTGAAGGGTGGAATGTTTTCCATCTATGGAAATATTTTAGAGCTGAATACTTTTTAAAAAGGTGAGCTTGATTTTGATTTCTGAACTCCAATTCCAAAGGGTAACCACAATTCTGGCAATTATCCTCCAGCACGTCTTAGATGGAAATTATTTTGAAAATACATCCAGCACTCCAGATCTAGTACATCATTATCCAACAGTCTTTTTTCTTTCTTTTTTTGCCTTAAATAACCTTATGCCAAGGTGCAGGTCTTCTTTGCAAACAATAGCAGCAGATCTTATGACATCATGAACGTTAAATGACAACCCATGTATATTACAAGCTGAAACAAACATACTGTACCTGACGATGATTGCTGTGGTGTCAGTGTAGATCTATTTAGTAATGTTAGATGTAAAAGCGAATAGTCGGAAACGTCATCGTATCTAAACACAAAATACTAAAAGCAGTACAGGAATCCCTTTTTTGCTTGTGTTATCGATACTGTTGATGCGTCCAAGTTTAAAAACAATCAACCGTTTACAGCCTCCAGAACAGGCACTATGTCACAAAGCCCTGTCTAAGAGACAGTTTATTTTCATAAACTGGGTGCTCTACCTAAAGTACCACCACGCCCGGGCTGTGAGGTCATCTCAGCTGGCTGGTTCAGGGGTCTCCTGCTCCTTGTGCTGGGCGGCTGCTACCAACCGTTCTCTGCCCTGCTGGAGTGTGTATTCACTGGGCCCCAGTTGGACGATCTTCCCACTACCCAGACACTCGTCTCCTTTGTAGAGCACAGCAAACTGGAGGGAGGAATGGACAGAAGCAAAACTGATAGAAAAACATGCACATATACTTGTACAGTAAGAAAGAGGAACTGTGTGTGGGTTTTTTTCTTTTGGCATTGTAACTGATGTAACAGCATTTGCCAATGCAATTACACTGTATTCTGTAACACAGTGTGTTACAGACAAATAGTTACCTGTCCAGGTGTCAGAGCTCTGACTGGCTGGGAGAGTGAGATCCACACAGAGCCGTTCATGTTCAGTGTCACTGTACAGGGAGCTGGAAAGCACAAAACAATTGTATTTTTTTGTTGTTGTTCAGTAAATAATGTAATCCCTGCATTTCACTTCTTCTCATTCATCAATGTACTGGCACTGACAACACGAAACTCACTGAGCGGCATCTGGTGGATGAAGCGGAAATGACACTCCATCATTTGGGTCCTGGCTAGCTCAGGAGGCGGGTCCACTGTTACCCAGTGGAAGCGGTCGGTCCGCACCGTGTCACGGAAAAGAGCCGGGTGATTGGTCGTTGGAGCCTGAGTCGGGAGAAATTTAAGGAATAAAGTATCAGCAAAAATTGGCCAGGTTTCAAACGTGACTACACCTTCAAAAAGTAGAAACATCAATGTAAATCCTAAATGTTCGTGAGCATTTTCTTCAAGGGATAAACAACATCAAACACTATGATGTGGCCACCATTGTGCCGGCTCCTTGAGAGATTTATGGGCATTACACATTTACAGGTTATTTCATTAATGCAGCATTCAATAGTGCTTGGGAATAAGAAACAAACAACACAACATACAGTGGCTCGGACAAATGTGTTAAGAAAACTATCAACTGTAAACAACAAATCAGGACATACTGTACTATATGATTCGAGAGGAGACAGAAGACGAGAAAGATGCTTCCACTTTAACAACAGAGACAGACTTTCTCACCACAAACACATCTCCAGTAGCGACATCTTTGTCCACCACAAACCAGGCGTCTCTCTGCCCCCCTATCCTCGCCCTCTGGCCCAGCGTCAGAGTGAACCAGCCTGGATGGGCAGAGACAAACAAGAAAATGACAAGAGGAGGGACAGAATGTACACTGGTCAATTGTCATTACTTTGGAACACAGATTTACATTGGAGGAGACACATGAGGATTGAGTGGACGGTAAAGCAGAAAACAGTGATTCTAAGTTAGTTTTAATTGGCCTCACATATATTGAGGGTCACTGCATTCAGTCTGTATAATAATGTAATAGTGACACACCAGTTCTTAATTTTGTCAGAGAACCAATCACAGCCACAAACATACCTTTGTGTGTTCCCATGACAGTCCCGTCCTCAATGGAGACAAAGTTCCCTGGCTTAGGTTCCAGATACTGGAAACAGACAAAAAACAGTATAGGTTCAGACTGAAAAAAGAAAGAGGAAAAATAAAGAAACGAAGCTAAATTTGCCAAATTGTTATGTGGAACAAATACTTGAAGTTTTAATTCTTACCTCCAAAATAAAGCTTTCGAAGTTTCTCTCCCCAATGAAGCAGATGCCCATGCTCTGGTAAGACATTAACACAGTTTACTGTCAGCACACAATGTGAATAAAAAAAACATTTCCCTATTTATGCTCTCCTGATGTAATATAAACATGAATTAAACGTCTGACGACCTCTTTCCTCTTCAGCACATGGTGAAACCCTGCCTCAGCAGCAATCTTTTTGACAAACTCTTTGGTGAGTCCGGCCAGTGGGAACATGGTTTGTCGCAAGGCATCCTGGGAGATCTGACTGAGGAAGAAAGTTTGGTCTTTGAGGAGATCTGCTCCTTTGTACAACCTCACCGCTGGGCAGAGGAAACGAGAGAAAAAGATTGTTAAGACAGTTAGGGGGTCTGACCTTAAAGCCAGTGCTGGGGTACAATTTCACTGCCAGTTAAAGAATAGTGTGAAATCGAGAACAGCAGCACAGAGATAAACTAGGGTTGCAAATTTAGGCAAACTCTTACGATTTCTAATCTCAAATCGATCTCTGAAGAGAGTGATAGGCGGGCCTGTGTGCATCTGTTGGAAAACCTCTTCGTCTTCCTGCGACGTCCTGGCGTAGTGGCCCGTTGCCATGGCATCAGCACCTTAGTCAACAGCAGCACAACACGAATCAAAAGTCTTATTTAACAAGACTTTTATATTGTGTTTGACACTTGGACATCAGTTTAATCCTCATATCTCTAACTGACCTAACTACCACCTACTGCTTTCCAAAAAATAAACAAGTTAAATAGATGTTAAGCCGCTTAGAATGAGTGTATGTCAGTTTATAACCACATTATGATTACATACCCAGAGTGTTGACAGCATACTTGTGGAAATGGTTGAATTTGATATGCTTGTTGCATAGTATATCTGGGTTTGGTGTCCTGCCCTTCTCATATTCCTTCAGTAGCTTACTGAAAGTGGCAAAAGACAGATGTAACATTCACATTAAAGAGTCATAAAGTTAAAAAGTGTTCATGAGGTATGCATGGCAGCCACAAATACCTGAACACTTCATGCCAGTACTCTTTGACATAAGACACCTGATGGAAGGGGATGTCCAGGGTCTGACACACTTTGTAGGCGTCCTCACAGTCTTTCTCTGTAGTGCACACCCCTTTCTCATCCAGTGAGTCCCAATTCTTCATAAAAACGCCAGTTACACTATAGCCTTCACATCAAAGAGGGAAAAAATTAAGAATGTGTGATTATTATTATGATACTAGCACATTTGGCAATAGAAGCATTTGTGGGAGTTTACAATTCGCTATTCCGGTACAGCGGTTTCAACTGGTTAGCTAACCAAACAATATTATCAAGTCAGTTCAGGTGTGTTTCTGTGTGTATTTGTCAGACATGACACATTTTCCCCACCTCTTCTCTTTAGTAACAACGCCGCGACAGAGCTGTCAACGCCGCCAGACATGGCGCAGACAACGTGTCTAATAAACCCCATGTTTTCTAACTATAGTCCTTTCTATTAATACTATTTTTCTTATATAACTAAGAAAAGTTAGCTAACTGCTCTCCATTGCCACTTCCAGGGGCAGCCATGTTTGCGGTCCGTTTAATAATAACGTCCGACTAAAAACACGATTAAAACTGGAACTACTACGCTGGTGGGAGCCGCCAAAATTGTAACACTGCAAACATCACGGAGCTGTCACTCTTTAAAGTAGCTGAAAAACCCAAACAAATAGTAAGGTCAGTGGGAAATAAGCCTAATAGACTGAACATACATTTTGGTTAATTTAACGACTCTTTCGTAAAAAGTAGGTTTTGTAATCCAACGTTCATTAGCTTGTCTTAATAAATCTGTAAAGGTACGTGGACTGCTCACATGTCCAGTATCGGCATAGACCAGTTAAACCAGACCTGGGCATTGTACGGTCCCCGGGCCACATACGGCTCTGACCGGCCCGCTTAAGGTTAATCGGAAATTACAAAATAAACATGTTACCTAATGCATGGACTAAAACTGCATTGCTTTTAGTTTGAAGTTGTTTTTATTCACGTACGTAATGACACATTAAGTATATCAAGACGCGCACATGATTAGATCCTTGTCACAAGCAAATGACAAGACGACTTTACCCCTCAAAAATGTCTTGTTCTGCTAAAAAAAGAAAGGTAGATGCCGAATGCAGGCGTTTCAACAAAAAATGGACTGCTAAGTACTTATTTATTGAAGTCGGAGGTAAAGCCGTGTGTTTAGTTTGCGGGGAGCAGATCGCTGTGTTTAAGGACTATAACTTGAGCCGGCATTACGAGATGAAACACGCGGAGAAATACAAAAACTTGACTGATGCTGAAAGGGCGCGGACATCGGAAGCTTTGCTAGCTAAGCTGCAAAAGCAGCAAGGCTTTTTTTACCAAGCTTCACGCATCCAGGGATGCTGCAACCAAGACCAGTTTTCTGATATCCCACAAAATCGCTAAAAACAATAAGCCATTCTCGGAGGGGGAATTTGTCAAAGAGTGTTTGGTGGACTCTGCAGCACTAATATGCCCTGACAAAAAAGGAGCATTTGAACAATTGAAGTCCCGCCGTCCAGGCGAACCGTGACGAGTAGGATCGAGGAAATTGCGGGGAATTTGGAGCTTCAGCTGCAACGCGAAGTGGCAAGTTTTGACTTCTTCTCCTTGGCTTAACAATTTCCCACCTCTGAGCTAAACTCGTTAAATAATAATTATATAACTATTTACCATATTCTTCGTATTTTGTAAATGTAAGGATGAATGAGAGGGTAGTGTTCAGGGCAGATGTGAAATCCTATAAAAATTTTATAAAATCATTAAAACTACTGTTAATTGAAACAAATATTGTAATTATTATTATTATATAGACCATTAATTTATGAAATACATATTAACAGCCTAAAATGGAGGCTACACAATGAAAATCTATTCCTGATATTAAACTGTGTGTCTCTGACACAGATGGGGGAGATGTCTGCAGACGCCGTCACCCTGGATCTGCTGAGAGAAGCCAGCGAGACAGTGAGAAGCAGCCCACTGGGTGTCATCAACACTCCCATGATCCCCTGGTGCCAGACAACCCTGCCTCTCAACATCCACTGCAACATCCACATCAAACTGGAGAACATGCAGAGAACTGGTTAGAGGAAACCACTCTGATTCACCTCACACAACCACATCTTGCAATTCTCTAGTGATTGGTCATTACTTAACTGCTACTCCTTACTTACATTTAATTGACAGGGTCGTTTAAGATCAGAGGAGTGGCCAATCAGTTTGCCAGGAGACCGAAGGGTGGTCATTTTGTCACCATGTCTGCTGGGAACTATGGGAAGTCTTTTGCATACGCCTCAAAACACTATGGGTCAAAGGGCAAGGTGGTGATGCCGGAAACTGCCCCTGCGTCCAGATCCATCCTCATACAGGTTAGAGGTGATCTGCTGACCCGACTGAAAAACACAGATTACAAAACCTCAAAGCCATCAGGCAGGAACTCGTATCATAAATCCTTCAGTTGTAGTTGTACTCATTGATGAAAGTTTCGTTCTCGTCCTCAGAGTTTCGGGGTTGAGGTGGAGCGAGCTCCCACCTCCAGTCTGATGAATGTGGTGAACCGCTGCGTTCGGGAGGACAACATGACCTTCCTGCACCCCTACGATGACCTGGATCTAATAGCAGGACACGCCAGGTACACTCAGGACTGACTGAATTTTGGATTATTCAAAATGACTTCAAAAACAATAACGTGTTGAAAGAAACAGGGTGATTCAGGGCTCAATAACTGAAAATGCACCATTCTACCATGTCGTCGCTGTTGATTCACTGTGTTGTCATTTTTTGTTCCATAGGTGTATGATGGAGACTTATATCACTGTGATTCAAAAGTATCAGTATTTAAGCTGATAGTCTAAACCTGTGTGTGTCCAGTCTAGGTATGGAGGTGCTGGAGGTGATGCCCGAGCCCGATGTGGTGGTGGTGTGCTGTGGTGGAGGGGGGCTGCTGGCCGGTGTAGCTGCTGCCATCAAACTGTCAGGCTGTGAGAAGACCAGAATCTACGGCGTGGAACCGGAAGGAGGTAAAACTAATGCAGAGGAGTAAAAGCGTCCCCTGCAGTATTAGCTTCACATGATGAGCCCCCAGGCATCCTAGCAGCTCAGTGAACTTGGGCTGGTTGTGAGTTTGTGTTTCTCTTTAAACTCAGCCTGCACCATGTACAAAAGTTTGATTGAGAAGAAGCCAGTGGGCATGGACAGCAAGAGCATCGCCTCGGGACTTGCGCCGCCTTTTGCAGGTATCACGCAAGTTGTTTCTGTCAATCTTTCTCTCCATTGCTTTAAATTAAGACTCTTAAGTCTGTTGCAATCTTTACATCCCAGGCACACTGCCCTTCGAGTTGTGTCTGCGTTACGTGGAGGGGGTCGTCCTTATAAACGATGAAGAGATCAAGGCAGCAGTGTCCACCCTCTACAGGTCCGGACTCGTGGTGGAGCCGTCGGGCTCCGCCGCGTTCGCTGCCATCGTTAACGACAAGATACCTGAGCTGGAGGAGAAGAACGTGGTGTGCATCCTCAGCGGGGGGAACGTCAGAAAAGACGAGCTCGCTAACTTCCCAGACTGACAGATGTACTATAATGTGACTTTTTCTCACAAGTCTTAGAAGAAGAGGAAATACTATTCAGGTCTTCATATTTGGAAGAACAAAATACTTTCAGTGCCATTTTGTGTGTAAATGTCGTCAGTCTAACTACATAAGGCAGTGAGTTTCTGTTGTAAGAGAATATTTGTTTAGGAAGTGGAGATGAATCACGATGAAATGAGTTTATCTATGAACCATAGTATGAATTTTTACTAATTTTCTGTAACCAACCACTCTTGTTAAGCATTTACAGCGCTGTAATTTCAAGCAGATTGATATACATTTCAATGTAATTCTTTCTCCAGTGTATGCAACTGCAGCCTGTTTTAATAAACACCAAATCCTGTCATTGAGAGTATGCAAATGTTGTGCTCTCAGAAAATCTGAAAATGAAATTGAATAAAAAACAAACAAAAAACGTTTGGAATAAAAGTAAACGTCTAGGTGCAAGGCATGCTGACATTTTAAATTTCCATTGGTTGGTGAATTTTAGCATCCCTACACTTGAGATAAAAACAGGTCATTCAAGGTGATTTAAAAAGAACAAAGCTAAACTGTTTTAGACAACCAGTAGATTTAATATTCTTGTCTTCTCAGGCTGACGGGGTTTGACTGAAATTCGGCCCGACTCTAAATCTTTCATGTCAGTGTTGTGAATGCAGATGGGGGTTTTTTTTATCCTCTTGAGATCCAGCTGATATTTGGCCCAGAGCACTTTGGATTCATTATTCACCAACTTACTTTACATCACTGTCCCCTGCTGTCAAAAACACCCAGAACCTTCAACTTTTAGAGACAAACATAACTCACCGAAAAGGTTCAAAGGAAAGACTGAGAAGCGTGAAAAGTTGCTGTGGGAACTCAAGATGATGCTTAATAAAGTGGCATGGGTTCCCTAACTGCCTCTCAAACTTTTTCCACATCTGTCTAACGATTATATGGAAAAATGTGAGCAGGAGAAAAGAGGTAAAGTCCATGAAAAGATGTGAAAAATTTTCTTTTCAGCTGGGAGCATGAGCTTGGCGTAATTAAAATGGGACTTTCTGTAGTTAACGTTGATTTGAGTTTGCATGGAGTGTGCCCAAAAGACAACATTTACAGGTTTGGGACTTTTCAGTGTGGTGGAAGAACATCAACAGCAGAACATCCACATGTCATATGAAAAAAGGCAACCATTTTCTTCATATATAATGTTTTTTTTAAGTCCTGTTCTGATCCGTTTTCCTGTTGTAGCTACATGACATCCTTGGTGGCCATCCTGCATACAACTGCATCCAGCAGAGTGCCACACTTCTCCTCCTGGGGAGTGACTTTATACAGCTGAAACAAAGGCAAAAAAGCAAATTATAAACTCCCTTTATAATTATAATAACATAATAATAATTACAACAGCTAATGGTCACCCATTCAGATAACGAATAGTATATGCAGTATACTGCATGTCCTAGATTTGATTACATTATTGGTCTAGCAAAACACATACAAGTCCACATTATATGGAATGAGTCACATAAAATTAAATCAGACGGAGAACCTTTTTGATTTTTGCATGGTCTGACAGCGAGGAAACATCTTCCACTGGAACGTGCCGTCCGTTCACCCTGGCTGTGATGTCTGACAGAGGCTGTGGCTCATCTTTGTTGTGAACCAGGACCACCAGGACAGAGTCATCGCCATCAGAGATCCCAAACCTCTTAAACGCCTCGGAGATCTGTATTAAGGCAGGCATACAGATATGATTAATTAGTAGGTTTATTCATAAGCAAAGGTTGAAAGCAACAAATATTCCTGCACCCATAAAATGATAGAGGTGTAATGCTGTTTTAAACAAAAAGAAACTTTTTGAGATCAAGAAATGGACAACGATATAAAGAAAAGGAAGTACTGGTTACTTACATTATTAGTAGGTGACAGGTTGAAGATTATTTCTGAGTATAAACTTCTTGTCTTCATTTTTCCAATTTTCTGTAAGTGAACAGCCTTGTTGGCAGCTACCAGCACTTGGAAAGGATTCACCAGCTGTAAATGAAAAAGAAAGTCTGATGGTGAATGAAGTTTTCAGTTTCCTTGATACCTTTTACTTCCCATTTGGTATAAAATACGTGAGCAATTGTAGAAACACGGCCTACGAACCATGTTTTCTGTGTGGAAAGTAAAACTATTACCTAATGCACATAAAACTTAGAGAAAACGTTGCTTAAGCTGAATGAAAATGTCTCACCATCGTTGGGTTGATCAAGGCACCATTTATTTTACCTTCCACTGCACACTGTCTCAACTCTGCGGCATTTCTGACCTCTTTGAAAAGCATTTGAGTGACTCTGTGGTCAGAGAAAAGCTCTAGTGCCTGTGTTAAATGCATGCTGGACAAATGTTTAAAGAACTATGAAGAAATTACGAGATAACCGCGCTTCACGTGAACGTCTTTATATACACTCTATGGTCTGTACACGAGGGGAACCATAACACGGTGTCACTGCTTGGGAGGAAAGTTCCTCTTTAGGAAAACAGCTCCACAAAAGCAGGAAAACGATATCTTAAATAATTACTATTTAAAATCTATCATATGTATAATTATGGTGGTTACTATTATATAGAAGTGTGATGCTTAACTATTTAGCACAACCCAGGAACTAATAGTTATACAAGAGTTTCCGTACCGAGCGTGTTTCCGAAGCGGACCGCCAGCTGTCAAAAATCCGTTTATCAAAACTGGACAGAGTTCAACCAGTTTCCCTCGGAATTGAGATTGTACAGTGGTTTTAATTCGCGAATCTAGTCGTTATGTGGTTTACGCAACATTATTACAGCTAACTTTGCACTGCTTTCACTTTTACATCGGATTTCGTCATCAAACATGGAGAAATTTGAAGGCTACATCTTCACTGCGCTCTGCAGCACCAACTTTTTGATATCCTGCCTGCTGTTCTCCAGAGTCACTCGGGAGCAAAGGGAGCCGTACATGGACGAGATTTTTCATGTCCCACAAGCTCAGAAATACTGCCATGGAAAATTCAACGAGGTAAAGTGGCTCTCTGAAAGTCACGGTAGCCATGAAAGCGAGTCTCTCGTTGTTGTTTAGCGGATTAAGGTTAGCTAGCAGCGGAGCTGCTGTCATTAAAAATGATGTGGCAGCTTGTAGAGCTTTTAATCTCTATGTCGGACATATAGAATATCATTAATGGCGGTTTATGTATTGTTACCGTTTATATGCAGGCAGCTTTATCAAGCACAATTCAGACAAGTGAGATTAGTGGAAATTAAAGGATCATCATATCGTTTTTTTCCCCTAGTTTTCAAATTTTAAATCAATTTACCACAAACCACGTAAACCTTTTATTACTGACCACGTAATGTCAAAGCGACCCGTAGTTTTTGTTTTATTTTGCCGTCTTTATTTAGCTAGATAAAGGGTACCTTCTCTCTTTTATAAGACAAAAAGAAAACACACTAAATAAATGTACAACCTTTACATATAGCACAGTAAATGTTCAAAATATAACAAAAAGCAAAATATACTTTGGAAATGTGTAAGATGTAAACTATATGTAATTTGCAGTAAATGGACTAAAACATTCAGGAGTGTGTTCCTTTAAAAACCGCCAACAAAATGTTAAGTGTCAGTGTTTCATTACAAAATTTAAAGGGCCCTCCAGAGTTTTAGTATTTGACTTTCATTAAGTTGGCCGGCTTACGAGATACATTCTACAAAAGAACGGTCAAAATTGAAGCAGCAGAGGCCGAGATATTCTTCGAACTTATCTTCATGTAAAATTGGTGGCGTGCCCCTTTTTAACATGGTTTTCATCCTCGTGCAGTGGGACCCAATGATCACCACTCTCCCAGGCCTTTACCTTGTCTCTGTGGGAGTCATCAAGCCCGTGGTGTGGCTCGCTGACCTGACAGGCGCCGTGGTGTGTTCCACGGCCATGTTGCGCTTCATCAACCTGCTGTTCAACTGCGGAAACCTTTACCTGCTCTATCTGCTCGTCTGCAAACTGCACCTCAGGGAGAAGGTATTTCCAGATGATGATGATGATCATGCGTGAGTGATCTTCTTTGTCATCGTCTTGTTTTCTGATGTCGTGTTTCCTCTCTTCCAGACGCGAACCACCTCACGCCGAGTCCTCTCAGCGCTGTCTCTGTCCACCTTCCCTGTGCTCTACTTCTTCAACTTCCTCTACTACACGGACGCCGGATCTACTTTCTTCACCCTCTTCACCTACCTCATGACGCTCTACGGCTGCCACAAGGCCTCCGCATTCCTCGGCGTCTGCTCCGTACTCTTCCGCCAGACTAACATCATCTGGGTGGCCTTCTGCGCAGGCACGTTGGTGGCCGCCAAAATGGACGAGGCCTGGAGGGTGGAGCATACGAAAAAGAGGGATGACAAGTCTCCTCCTTCCCAGGTCCCTCTGTCATTCAGTGGAGCTAAGAAAGTGATTCATTTCACGCTGGAGTTCCTCACCTCGCCCAGTCATGTGAAGGCGGTGGTGCTGGTGGCCTGGCCTTACGCAGTGGTCGGCGTGGGCTTCCTGGTGTTCGTGGTGCTGAATGATGGAATAGTGGTGGGTGACAGAACGAGCCACGAGGCCTGCCTCAACTTCCCCCAACTCTTCTATTTCTTCTCCTTCGCCCTCTTCTTCTCCCTCCCCGTCTCACTTTGTTACTACCGCGTCCTTCGCTTCGTCCAGGCTCTAAAAAAACAGCCTTTGTTCTTCCTCTTCGTCACGGGCGTCTCTTTGCTCCTGGTTTGGAAGTTCACCTTCGTCCACAGGTACCTCCTGGCAGATAACCGCCATTTCCCCTTCTACGTGTGGAAAAGGCTTTTCCAGAAGCACGAGCTGGTGCGCTTCCTCCTCGTCCCCGCGTACGTGTTTGCAGGGTGGAATTTTCTGGACTCCTTCAAGTCGCGCTCACTGTTCTGGAGTCTGGCGTTCCTGGCATGCCTCCTGGCTGCCACAGTACCGCAGAAGCTGCTGGAGTTCAGGTACTTCATCGTACCCTACCTGATGTACCGCCTGCACATGCCTCTCCCCTCTCTTCCCAGACTCATTGTGGAGTTTCTTCTGTACACGGTGGTCAATGCTGCCACACTTTACATCTTCATCAGTAAGACCTTCCACTGGCCGGACAGCACAGCCACGCAGAGGTTCATGTGGTGAATAAAAGAGAGAAGGGAAGCATCTGATATCAGGAGTTCCTGGACTCCCAACAGGATGTTGGTATCAAAAGATTTTCCCACAGTACATGTGACATTTCAGAAATCAAAGAAAAGCCTCTGTTACATCTCACTAACAGACAAAAATGGCTCATATTGTCACCTTTTTTGTGCAGTGTAACCAAATGCTGTTTGGGATAGTGTTTAGGGATTGCCATAGTTTACGCTGAGAATCAATATTGCTAGTTTTAACGTGACAGGTGGCAGTGAACATCAAAAGCCTTTTAAATCTTAATGTTTGATGTTGAAGGTTTTTAAGGTCGAGTTATTCTGTACTTTGCTTTCATTGACAAAGGCTACCAGTCCTGCAGCAGGGCTGTAAATTTACTGGGAATCAGTTCACAATTACATGAAAATGACCAAGAGTATTCAAAGAGAATTTCATTTTGTAAAAATTATTAGTTTTTGGCTTAGACAGTTCAGTGGTGGTATCAGTGTTGTAAAATCATCTGTACTGGTCATGTAAGTTTGACATTTTCTGCAGGTTTCTGGGAATTGACAAGGCTTTTCTTATGGCAAACTGTTTTGTACTTTAAATGTAAATACTGTATGCACTTCTATGAATCGATCTTTGGTGAAATAACTGTTGAGCTGTAAATATGATTGAAGAGACCAAAAATGACAGCCATATTGTAAACTTCAGAATTTTTATTGTATGGGATGTTTTTGTAATGACTGAGATTTTCGCTTTTTGATGGACACATTTTGACCCACGGACAACTTTATAATTACGGGACTAAATTGAAGATACATATGCTTTCCATTTTTACCTTGATTTTTTACTTTGACCAAGCCATAAAGATTTACTGGAGGTGATTCAGAAATGTGTCGTTCATTATTAATTTAGATGTTTTTGTATTTTTGTTTGTCATTGAGTTTATTTTTTTGCACTTCTGCACATCTTGCCTTCTGTATGTTTCCCCTTTCTGTTGGCGATTTTCATTGTGCCTGATTTGTGTGCTTGTGTTTTTATTTTTTTAATTTCACATTTATTTTTCTATGTAGGTACATAGATGTTCCATAATTAATGTCCATCCAGCTGTATGCTGCTCCTCTGTTGATACAATCTTGTGTATACCTTTGAATAAAACAACATGCTTTCAGTCAAGTTTATTTATGGAGCACTTTTGGCAACTATATGGACCACAAAAATCTTTACAGAAGACAAAGAGCAACAAAAAGAAGCAAAATAAAATGATTGTTTTTTTTTTTTAAGTGTATCACAAACTTGAGCAGATCATGAGATTTGCATTGACAGACATCAACTGATCATATTGGTCTCATATGTTGGTCTCATATCCAGTGAGTTTGGAAAAATGTGTTCACATCACAACAGAGTGTTTATTTAAAGGGGTGTTGTACTAGTTTGATTTACTCTGCAGGCAGTGGTGGAAAAAGATATACCATACCGCTCTGTAAAACTACTCTGTTACAAGTTAGTTTGACTCAATATGTTAATAAGATAATATAGATAATGAAATTTTTGGTTATTAACTATTGTATACAGCGGGGTCTAACCTGTACATCTTGAGTCTAACTCAACAGATCATCCAGAATCCGTCACTAGGAGGAGCTATAAGACAAAGCTAGATGGTTCTATGAACAGAGCAAGTTCTTTAACATAAGTAAATCAATCAAAGTGGTTATAAATTTAACACTTTACCCTTAAACTATGCTTCCACAGCTGAGTAACACAGAAAAACGTCATGCCTGTGTAAAACCAAACATAAAAACTTAATGGTTAGTGTGGAGCCAGCCTTGAAGACACTTTTGTTTTCATGCTGTTCAAATTATCAGCCACTTTCAACTCTAACAAATGCCGGTGCTTTCAAATGAAATTAAATTACATCTAGACAAGGACAGACAAAGAAGAAACTCGGGCAGCTAAATTTGATTAGCAGGATCTGACATAATACAGTAGGTAATGATGATAATAAAACCTATCGATTGCTGTGTTGCTCATAGTAATTTAGAGTAGTCTTCTTTACTTTGTAAGTGAAAGCTCAATCGGGAGAAAAAAAGAAAACAAGTGGCACAATGATTGCTCTCCATCTAACCCGTATCACTACTAAATTCTAATTACATCAAGCAGTGTGGGGCCAGCTCACAGGAGAGACTTTAATAAAATCATACTGGGATGATTACAAATGTTGATTACACTATTCAGACACTCTGAGCTGGTGTGAAGGAGATACAGTATGTGCTGTTGGCTTTGCATGAGAGTGATCCGGGTGCGAATTGTTGGGATGTACAGTATGTCATTTTTTTTGTATTCTGGCTTTTACTAAACATCCCTGACTCTCTCTTTCCCTTTTTACTGTCTCATTGATTTTTACTTTGGGGATGATGAAAGTACAGATGAGTCTTTTCTCATCACTGTCTTCTGGCATTTTGAAAATTACAGCCCAAGAGGTAGGTACTACCATCATTCATAGATTTGTTTTATTATATGATGCAATTGTACTTTGTCCTGGTATATGGCAGAATATCTTATTAATCAATGATTGCATTTTGAGGAAAACTGATGGGTACCCCCATTGATACCAAAGTTACAAAATTACACTGATTGGCCCTGAGGATAAGGAAGTTCTTAAATGACAAAACTTTTGAGGAATCAGAAAACATATTTGAGGAGTAAACAATCTCATAAGTGCTTAAGTCAAAAACACAATTAGCTTTTGCAGTCAAAAAGTAAGTCATTTTTTAAATGTATTTTTAATAGTTTTTCCCATCAATTATGGGAAGAAAAAATAAAATATGTTCTTTTTTCTGTCAGTAGCTGAAGTGGTGTGTCGTTTCTGTGTTTTATTGACAGCAGCTGGCAGGCTAATGCTGCATTCATGTCATATTCAAGTAATCACAAGTTTCTGACTTGTAAATAGCGTTCACATCAACATCCAAGTCGTAATCACGACTGGGAGAATCTAACTTTTCTGAGAGCTCACACAACTCACGTCAGTTGAATGTAATTCAACCTAAATTTAATTAATGTAGTGTTATGTTGTTAATGGGCAGTATTTAGGTTCTAACATGACCATCTCTGTAATCATACAACCATCTTGAGTTATCCGATGACGTGAACACTTGCACGTTGATAACATGGGACTCTTTCCCACCTCTGCCATCCGTCCCATATAACGTGATTGCAGCATAACCCCATCAGGGAAACATAGGGACAAAGTAAACAAATATGTGCTGTAGATATGTGCTGTAGCTTACAAGCCATGCTATTTGTTAGCTATACTTAACAGGAGGGACCATACCAGCTTCTAAACAGACCAAAGTGACATTTGCAGGCAGGTTTTTATGTTGTTCAGTGTGCTGCAGCTGACCAGCTAATTACCTAGCTAGCGTGCAAAATGACATTAGTAGTGCATTTTTCCCTGGTGGATGTTTGGTAGGTTGTGCAGGACAAGATATGTGTCTTTGTATGTTAGATAAGAAGGAGACATTAGCAGTAAAGCTAAAGGGGTGGATAAAGTCCAAAAACGGTCCACGTCTGCACACGCTCTTCTGTTTAAACTACATTGTGGGTCTGCTTACATGGATATGTTCAAACATGTTTGTATGGGTCGCATGTACAGTCTGTGTGGTCATAAATTTTGGGCTGCATCTGGACGGTCCAAACAGACCCTCAGGACATGAGCAGATGTCCAATTATATGTCACACGAACCCTTGTGGCAACACTAGCAAAGAAACTATATGCTTACAATGTTATCGGTTGTATGAAAACAGAACTAATGGCATTCCAGCTGATTAATGTAAAAACAGCTAGCAATATCAAATATGAAATATAAATTCCTCCCCTTTTGGTTTCTGATTTTTTTTTCTCAAAGTAGAGTAAAAGACAGAGCAGAGCAAAAAAACATGCAATTTAATTTAATTTGAACATTATGAGTACAAAGGGACAGATTTGTAAATGCAAATCAGGATTGTGTGCTCAAAATGGGCTTGGCACTTTCTGATTTGCAGATTTTAACTTGGATTTGTTGTGTGCTTACTTAATAGTTTTGTTAGTAATAAACATCCATATAAAAGGTGCTGCACTGATTACAGGTCAGATGGAAGGTACATTTGCTACTGATTTGCACAGAATAGAACGAAATTATTAGTTAGGGATGGCATGTTTTCTGTTTCTTTGTCCTTTCTCTCCTTTACACTGTCTCTTTGTGTGTATGTGCACATATACACACATGCAAACAGTACTGCATAACACCAAAGCACCTTTCTGTTTTCTCCCAGACTTTAACTTGTGCAAGGATCAGAGGTCTCTGAGCAATTAATTTGAAGCTGAGTTTCAAGAAAGAGCCATTTGTTTTCTGGAGCCAAAGGAGGACAACGGACAACACAGAAAGACAATGAGATAGATTTGTTTTTAAAAATGTATTCAGAGTTTGTTACTTAATCATTCACTGAGGTTACATAAAAGTTGCATGAGCAGAAAATAATTAGGATGAGATGAGAGGGAGGAGGAGGGAGAGAAAAACATAAATTTAGTATACGACAGCACAGTAAGAATCTCATTACAAAATAGGTGCCTATAATTACTGCAGTTGCAGTTCATGTTTAAATAAAAAAAAAACAGACTTAAGCTTCACAATCATGTAAGAGAATAAACAATTTTCTAGTCTTTTGACTTCTCTACGTCACTGTGGAAGGTGTTTATGAGTCCATGTTCATGTAAATGCATGCCTACGTTTACTCTACAAATGGCAGGTGTTGTCCACCAAAAGATGATAACAAGTTAACTGTGAATATAGACAACTTGATACTGAAAGACCCCAATTTGTTTACTCTGCAACATCTATCACAAGGCTGGTGTTATTCTATATTTTTCTTACTGTTAACAAATCCCATGGAAACAGCAAAACCAATAATGTGTCTCTCAGTAATTTCCTACTTCCTGTCTGTGGCAACTCAATTGTTTCCACTGAAAATGAAATCATTACAACTGGCTCAGTAATTTGCTAACACAGCTGGTGTCATAGTTTGCCACATCTCTCCTCCTCTATCCTTGTGTACTCTAGTGTTGCTCTCCCCTCCCTGTGTTCCTTGTCAGTCCTCTGTTCGTCTCTTGGTGTGTGTATGTGTCTGTGTGTACTGGCCTGGGAGGGGTGCTCTGGTTTTCCCTCCTGATGCTGATCACCGGCACACCTGACGTTCATCATCCAATCAAACCCCCACAGTATATCTACCAGGGTCTACAATGCAGCCAGTGCCAGATCGTCTCAGTACACCACTGTGGTACTGTCGCTACAGCCTAAACTCTCGATTCAAGTTAAGTTTTCTTGTTGCTCGTCTTTGCTGCAGATTAACTTTCCTGCCGGTCATCACAGCCTTCGTGGTTCCTCTGATCTCTGCAGGATCCTGTCCAGCTGCCTTGCCTTCTCTGCCCACCATGCTGACCGAGCCAACTCCACAACACTCTCTAACCGCCTCTGTCCTCAGAGCCTTGCCGATTCTCTACAGGCCCCGTTGGAAGGTTTCCTCACTGGCTTCCGTGGATTACACCTGCCTCGTCCGCTCTGGAGGAGCATTCAGCCCACCAGTGATCTTGTCACATTTACAATAAAGACTGTTGAACTAACTATCTAGTCCTCTCCTTCACTGTGTTCTGCTTTTGGGTCTTTTAGATCGTGTAATTTAACAGCTGGGTGCTGTAGTTTTTAGCAAACATTACTCAAACAAGAGTAAATAGTGCATTTGGTGGGGACTATATTCAACTGCGGATTAATACACATTTGACCCTCTAGCAAGTATTCATGGCAGCAGGATGGGATTGACTCAAAATACATTACAGTACCTGTGTTCATTGTAATTAAGAAATGTCACCCAGTGCAACAGTATAGGGTTTCAAATAGTTTTTGGACAACAATGGGGCTTTATGGCACAGAGGAATAAGATATATCATGCTTTGGCTACACAGGCAACAGTTGTTTTTGTCTTTTCGTGGGATTTGAAGACAATAAGAAAAACACTGAATATCACCATACTCACCATAAAGCAGTTCATTTTCACAGTGTTTTGTCATGACTGATCTCCCACTTATGTGATTCATTAAAGTACTTGGCTGCAAGAGAAGATCCCACAGGTGTAAAAAAAAAAAATAGTGATAACTTATGCAACTGAATGTGCACAAAGCTCACTGGAGCACATTTTGTGACCATGTAAGTCAGAAGTTATCAGGTAAAAGGGTGAGCAGATTTTAGCGTTGATTTGTGATTACAGAGGTAATCGATTCTGTTCACATCTGATTTGAGTTAAGCTGGTTACTTTCTTCATTTTGGTAAAAAAAAACATTATATCATCTAATACATATATCTGCCTATATTTCTCCAGCAAAGCACCAGAATAAACCAGCTCCTTCATGGACATCATTATTATCACATAACACTATTTCACCCGTTCTTCTGATCGACGTAGCTCTAAAGTTTGACCCGGCTGAACTTCAGCAGAAACAAAATAGGAAATCTTTGCTCCTTCATATTGGTAGCACTGAAATAAACAGTGGTAGCAACTTGATGATTCACTGTGTTAAAAGCGTTTCTGTGTTCTTTCCACAAAATCGACTGACACCAAGTGTATCCAGGTGAGAAACCTCTTCTGTTAAAATGTAAATGATATGTATGTTGGATGATGGAGACTTTCAAGAAATATGTGACGTGATTGCACAAAAGGGGTGTGTACTGCACTTCTGTAGAACAAATCTGAGTATTACGGAACCATCTCCTTCAGTTTCTTTTAGTTTTGTTAGAGTTGCTGGCTGGAGAAGCAATATGCCGCCTCTAACTGTCAGTGACATTATTTCAAAGCAAGGCACATGCCATTCCTGATAATAATTATCACCGTTACAGTGGGCTGTTACAACAGAGACCTTTTCATTTTCCACTCTGCCTCCTCTGCTGGGAGCACTGTGGTGCTGCGAGTTAGAGCTCGGAACAAATGTCTCTCTTTTATAAGAAGTCGTGATCAACCCAAGACTTCTTTACAGAGTTATTTCTCTGGTGAGCGTCATTTAAGAAAAGAAAGTTCTTTAAATTCAGTGTCATTGAAAGTGATACAAACAAACTAAATATTGTGCAATGTAGAGAAATTTGCTCATAACAAACAAATTAATTTGCAAATAAAGTAAGCAAAAATAACTTGACAAAATTTCTTGATATCAGCATAAAAAATGGAGCAACATTAGCATCATTCATTCTTTCTGGCCACCTGGCAAATGTACGTCCAGTATTCACTCTCCTTTTAGGTCTATTTTGGTCTCCATCAGCTGCTGGCTACAGAGCCAGGGAAATATTTGCTTCGCTATGTTTCACCAGCTAATTGCTAACTTTGTACGTCAGTCGTTCAGTGTTGGGCAGTTAGCTTATAGTGGGTTTATCAGAGCTTTTACACTACACTGAAAATAGCTACCTGCTGCGTCGGAAACGTAGGTCTGGAAACGGCACTGATGAGAACTGTGAGACTGAACCAACAGTAAAGATGTGGGCCATAAAATCAAAACAATGAGCTGAAAGATGCTAAAATGCTCCGTAGAACCGAGGGGAACTGCAGAGTCAGGTGATAATTCTCTGTAGAATCAAGTGTATTTTTTCTCAGTAAGAGTGCAGGGACCTGCCTAAAGTCCAACAAAAAAAACAATCTTGCCTAGTTTTATGTTTCGTCTGATTCTTGAAATAAGCAAAGATGTCTGAGATAGTGTGTGTGTGTGAAATCATGTAATCCACTTTTCAGATGTGTTTCTTGTCATCTACAGCTGGAAAAGAGATTAAATGTCGAATCACGAAAGAAAAATCTGGACCAGTTTAACAGTCTCATGAAAAGTGTTCTTGACAATAATATTCTGAAACAAGAAAAATTAAGATTTAACCATCCTTAAGACTTTTGTGAATTGCCTTTTTTTACAGTGCATACTGGTGTTCGTGACCTCAGTGGTGGTGACTAACTGAAATCTCTCAGTAAGTACTTGTTACTATTTTCCTCATACCAATTATAACTTTTAATAGACTGAAGTTCCCTCTAATTTACTAATTGTTATTTACTTCTCTGCTCCACTCTGTGAGTGCACATACATATACCCAGCAAAGAAGGAGTGTGTGTGAGTGTGTGGAGTCAGCAGAGCAGCAGTGAGGTTATTGCTGTCAGATGATTCTCCAACTCCTCCGACACTCTCGACCCTGTCGCTGTACATCAGCCAGCTTCCTACACACACACATGTCCACATGTCAACACACACACGTATTCATATTCGCATTCATATTTACGGGGACAAACTCACACTTTCAGACACCGTCATGTGTGGCTGGAGAGACCAGAAACACAGTCCAATAGAAATTCACCAGATTCCCCAATGACCTATTACCTTCTCTCTCTCTCTCTCTCTCTCTCTCTCTCTCTCTCTCTCTCTCTCTCTCACACACACACACACGCGCACACACAAACTTTCAAGCCAATGAGGTTCCTAGCACCTTATGCATCTGCCTCCTGTCTCACTGCATAATGCATTGCTAGCTGAGGTGGAAACACACTGTCGCACACTTACACTTACACACAGTTAGAGCGACACGGAAATGCTCAGCTGTGATGCATAATATATCAAGCCAGATTAGGGAGAACAAGTGGCCTCATATGTACTGCTAATTGAGACAAAGGCTAGGTTTCTGTGTGTGTGTAAGTGTGTGTGTGTGTGTGTGTGTGTGGTATCTACTGATTAAACACAGCAAGCACAATAAAAACCATTAGTCAACTGAGTGGCCAAGTTGGCGTTTTGTCTCACTTAGCCCTGTTGGTGTTTGTGGACTATAATGAAGAAGCACGGTTGGTCCTGTAGCGCTTTCTCTGTGTGTTTAATTATATTTGTTTCATATAAGCAGAAATGAAAGAGAGCCAAAGCAATTCTTTTTACATTACAGAACTCACTCTCTCTTAGAGAGAGCTCTTGCGCTACCTAATTTCTGTTTTACCTCCATTATCTTGAGATCGCAGTTTAAGTAGGCCTATCCCATAATCTTGAGATATCAAACTTTGTTTTCTCATGATCACTACTTCATTATCTCATTATGTGATTATGATTTAAAAGCAAATTATTTGCAAATTGTTTTCTTGAGATTGTGACTTAATTAGGCTGCAATTTGTGCCTGGATCACACCCTCAACAAAGCAAACACAGAGCAGGGACGTGAAGAAGCAGATGGAGAAGCAGACGGCACTGCGTGTAAGTATCACAGTAGCAACAGTAGTGGGATATTTTGGAATGATTATTGAGTTTGAGTATTTTTTAAGTTATCTGTGTGAAATATGAATCAATCAAGGGATAGGACAATAAGGTCTTATTATATTGTGTAGTCGTTCAGACTACACAATATCTTTGTCTGTTCAGATGATCACTGTGTCAGATTAGGCGATTATAGAGTCATAACTTTTTGTCAAAGTTTCAGGGCGTCCGGTGTAGCCAGCGGATATCCTGATAATGGATATCCGGGCCAAGACGTCCTCTTCTGCACGCCGGTCATTGTTTACAGTCCAATTAGCAATCTCAGAACCCATCGGCTATCGTCTAACAACGATTTGAATGCAGATACATTTTTAAAAAGCTAATCTCTAGGGTTCCGAGATTGATAAAAAGCTAATTCGTCATAAGACGATAGCCAGTGGGACCGAGATTGCATTTCAGCCAATACGTTCCGCCTCTTTTGCTCTCCACATGGAGAGTTTACCTGCATGCAACCAAAGCCTGCTGGGAAACCAGAACACTTCTGATACCAAAATCTTGTCCCTTGCCTACAGATTCTGCATTCATATGCAGATATCTGTTTATAGAGATTTGTGTATATGATACTGGCTGTCTTGTGTTCGGAAAAGCCTAAAAAAAAAGACAGAAAAAATGACTGTGACCTTTCCTCTGTTTCACGGTTCTCCATGTTTACAGTTGTGCGTGGAAGAGCGCTCTGCGCTCTTGTTGGTCACGTCGTGGAATTTGTCATACTCAACAAGAGAAGGCAAAAGAATTCTGTCACGCTAGTCTTGTTGGGAGAGCGTGAGGCGTCGCCGATGTGGCGTCGGTTGCCGTCCACTATGAAACGCTACACAGGATAAAACGATCAATTGTCGCTCCCGACGCCTATTTTGTTTGTGCTATTATTGGGTTTATTATTCAGGATTATCATGTAGTTTGAACCCGGCATAAGAGTCTACAGCCATGCCAGCAGATATGTGAGGGCTGTACTTAGACACAGTGGTACTTTGAGCTAAATGCTAACATCAGCATCCTAGCATGCTAACACGCTCACAATAACAACCATGTTCACCATCTTAGTTTAGCAGCTTGCTAGCATTTTCTAAGTTCAGCTGAAGCTGATAGGAATGCCATCATTTTGGTAGGTATTTGATGAGAAGCTAGTGTATTGGACTAAGTAAAATTTTGTAACACTAGTTTTCGCAAAAGAACATGACAGCATAGGCAGAAGAACAGCAATATCCAATACTCAACACTAATCCAATACCAAGAAATACAAGGGCCCGAATCACAGATACGATACTGATACTTTTTATTATTTAAGGCGGCTAATATACTATCAAGTTGGGGAAATCCATGTGTCACATTTTATAAGGTAAATTCATCACAATAGGCTACTAGACCTGAATTCTGAATTTGTTTTCATTACCGCTAAGTGATTGAGCAAACATTAGTCAATTCGTTATACTGCTCTCTGTTAATTTCTTAATCGCATACATGTCAAAACACTGTTTTAATGGTAACTAACAAATCGTGTGAAATGTCTAAACTAATGAGGTGACAACTGTGCACATGCACACAATAGCAGCAGCTGAGAAGCAAATAGTGCAGCACTAACAAGAGTGTTGATGTATCCAGAACGCCATAATGTGAGACGGATGCTTTTTTTTTGGTTTTGATCCTATTGACGATAGTATCAATACTCAAAGCAGGATTAAGTATCGGTAGTATTGATACTTTATCTGTACAGTGTCAACCTGCAGTGCTTTTACGAGCACTAAGAATGTGTGTATTACTTCTGAACAGGGACTCAAAGACTACTGAACAAAGGGTGCAGTAGTAATTTTTCAACTTTAGGGAGAGCACAAGCTTTTTATGTGTGTTGCTTGGTACCTACAATAGAGAAGGTTAGGCAGATGTATTTGTTGAGCAGCTTTCAAACACAGACGCAATTCAAAGTGCTCAACAGAAGGCACAGAAATGCATTAGAATAGCATTTTAAGGGCCGGGCCACCAATTTTACACATGATGATAAGTTTACTCGTTATAGAGAGTGCTACTCAGCGTGTGACAGTTGGTCATGGGTATTTTATGAAGCAGGGAAGGTGTAATCAAAGGCACTATTGTGTTGCATTAAGGCTAAATGTAGGATCCAGAGTCAGGATATCTGAGCGTCTATAATGAAGTGGAAAATCAAATAAAGTTGAGCAATAAGCGCCACATTGCAAACACCTCTGCTTTTAACAAAAATAGAAATCTCATTTAGACATTACATATACTGTAAGAAAAATCTTTCATAACACAAAAGTTACATAATGGGATACGTGAACCTGAACACACCAGCTATGTGCCATCTCTTAGCACCTTTAAAAAAAAACAATTACAGCACTTGAAGAAAATGTTCTATTTATATAAGATTGGTGGGCGTTCAGTGGGCGGAGTGGCCAAAACATGTGTTTTGTTTTATTAACGGCACGCAGTAATTATGCAACCTGCCCACATTCATATCACAGTTTCTAGCATGCTGTCTGTAAAAGTTTGACGGCATTGTGGGGGATGTGTGTGAGAGAATTTGGTGACTTTGAAAGGTGCTCTGATGCCACCTTCATGTTTAGAAAATGCAACGCTGCACTTAGTATTGCACCAACCACCTGAGTTTCTTTCTTTTTTAATTTCTGGGGAATATTCAAATGAGCTCCAACTTTAGCTCTGTCTCCGTGGCAGGTTGCTAAGCTACAGACTGTGTCAGGAAGTGACAAGCGAACATAATTACAACCCTGGATGACAGACACCAACCACAGTGTTCATTAGACTTACTCAAGCATTAGGACATCAAGTCTTTTGAAGGGACAAAAACCTCACACGACCTTTTCTATCAACTAATCACTCCATAATCATTTGGTGAATAACTACTTAAACAATTAAGGAGCAAAGGAATTATTTCTTGTTTCTTTACAGGATGGATGTTAATATCTAAGTGCTAGTATTGTGTCTGGTTGAGTTGTTATTTTCTTGCATTTTGAGCATTTTCTGGGCATGAAAACATTCAGATGTACTACAGCAAACTAAAACTAGAACGACTAAAACGGCACACAAGTAAATACATAAAAATAAAATGAGTTAATATTTAAATTTGCCTTCGATGTTGCTCGTCCAGATGTACAGTAGCTTGCTCTGAATTCGCGGTCTTGATGTTTTGCTCGATTGCTGTTAATGAGCAGCGTTACTCCTCTGTGGTGTGTGTGTGTGTGTGTGTTTTTGTGCATGTAGTGCTACAATACGCTCTCTCTCTCTCTGCTGGCGTTGCATTAGATGTTGATTGACAGTGATATTAGCACCTTTCCATCCATCTCTTCCCTATTAAAGCTATTTAAAGCAACCTGAGGCATGCACAAGGCCCTCCCGCCTGTGCAGACAAAATAAGACACAAATCACCTTTGCATTACAAACACCCAGTGTGCTAAAATATTTATCTGACTCTCACCTGCATTTTAAATCTTGGCTTGACTGTGGCAGAAAACAATAGCTTAAGGTGCTATTGCATTTAGTATACTCAGTCTGGGTCCATTTTAACCTATAATACTTATAAGATGTCAAAAAACATTGTGATTTTTGCCCTCAAGGCCAGATTCAAGACTTAAACCTGGTTTCAACCACAAATCAGCTGTTTACACTGTCCACGAAACAGCTCCCGCTTTTCTCATGTTGTCCGGAACTATATGTGGTTTTTAAACCTGACTCCATGGTCACATCCTGCATGAAATATTAATTAAAGGACAAACTTTTTTCCTATTTTTTCACAAGATAAGGATTGAATATTACGTTTTAAAACATCTATGTGGTTCAGTCAAAATGAATATGCTGGTATGCTTTGTCACAGAGGTTTCATATTTGGTAGGTTAGACAGTTTTCCATGTGCAAATCAAATATGTAGTTTTTTCCCCAGCAGACACCAAAGTAATCTCAAGGCTGCGATAAAGATGAAATTAATGAATATTGCGTTTGGTGGTCTTTCAAAAATATTTTGCACATTTGATAGCTGAGTGCCATCAAGACAAAAAGAAACCTTTATTCCCTTGGACAGAATATGCACACAGTATTACCACCCAGCCACACACACACACGCACACACACACACACACACACACGTCCTCTCTGCCTGACATGAGAAGCCTCACATAATTGATCCCTGTCTGTAAATAAATAAAAAACGGTGATTTAATTTTTGCCGATACGGAATCCGTCCCTCATTGCTGTCCTGTTTTATACGTAGATGTACAAACTTCATTTACACTCCAATTTCACTTCACTTCAGGCAGCCGATCCACAATTTCAGGCTTGATTTTTAGCGGGCCAAATGTGACGCCAACTGAGTGAATTTGTTTTGCAAATGTATGCAAATGTTCATCTGTAATAAGGCAAATTCATCAGCCAATTTTGTCCGCTCTCTGAATTTATGAGTGCATTTATGAAGGGAGAAATGGATGGGCCAACACCTGACATCTACCTAATATACACAGAGGGCTGATGGTGATTGATTGGGGCCTCTGTGGACAGCACGACACTGTGTGCATACTTGATAACATCTGTCACCGTCAACCATCTTTATTATCAACATCATTTTGGCATATTTTCTGTGGGTGTCTTACTGTTTTTTCACGCAAGACAAAAGCCATCCATTCTGAAATGTCAATGCCGTGTTCAAGTCCACACTATAACAATCTATAACAAAAGTTCACTCCCCTTTTTTTCCATTCAGTTTTATGGTTTTATGTTGTTGTTTTTTTTGGCTTGAAAAGTGTCCAGCATCAATGTGTAGTATATATAATAAGTAATTAAAAGGCTCAAACTTTAATTTGTTAACTCACAATACCACTGTCTTGTCTGTTGGTAAGTCTGATTGTTACTTTGTTTCTTTGTTGACAGCCTCCGTGTTGCTCTCCATCTTCCTCTATGGAAGCACGTTGTTAACAAAGTGACAGACCTTGTGGTGACAGCATGCATGTGACGGATGCACAGCGAGACGGAGTTTGAAGGAATAACGCTAATTGCGATTTTCAGACTAATGAAGTTACAGCAGCTCGCGCGGACACATATAATGGTGATTAGAGAGCGAAAGTGATCGCAGTCATTATATAGTGAGTTGGAAGCAGACAGAAGATGTTTCACAGGAAGGTTTGTTACCAGAGAGTTAGAGGTTGGTGAATGTGAGGTGGCCATGTGGTGTCTCAGTGAGTAGCAGCAAGCCAATAAAGTTGCAGTAATAGACAGGGAATTTATAAGTGCTTTTATGTGAGCTGATGGTCAGTTTTTTTTTAACATTTAACATCTGTTTAACTTTTTAAAAAAAACTTTGAGAAATGTTTTAGTGCAAAAAGCATCAAAACAGCAACATAAACACAAAAACAAGGCTCTGATTCCTTCTACCCACGCGCCAACCAACCCACAAGACTCTTAAATCAAAACTGTGTCTACTTGCAGCCCTCTACACAGATTGCATATGTCTACAGGTTGTGACCAGTTCAACCAAAGGGGGATTATTCCTTCTCAATTTCTTTTATTTGAATACTTTTTAGAGGTCTTCAGATGGAAAATTATCCAGTAATTCACAAGACAAATGCAAAAATATACTCGATTTTTTGCTTTTCTGTCCTTTTAGTCATCTTGCAAGCCTTCAGACTTGTGTTGCAGTGCCTAAAAAGAGGTACCAACCTCGTTCTTTGGGGGACAAGCAAGACATTTGCGCACTTTTTGCTTTGAAAAATAAATTGGTTGGTTGTAACATGGTCTCATGAACCTACTTATGTTTGTACTTGATTTTAAGAGCTGTTCCAACTTCTGGGGAATAAAATTACTGGAATCATTTAAAACCTGGTTGTGTAGAAAGTTGCAAACATTGAATACTGATATATTATAGACTTGCATGCACAGTATTTTAAGAAATTTGTTCAACATTTTGGGAAATACTCTTACTTTGGCTTTCTTGCCAAGAGTTAGGTGAGAAGACCGATACCACTGTAATGTCTGTGCGTAAAGCATTAAGCCGGAGCTGGGAGGTGATTAGCAGGGGGAACAGCTAGCCTGGCATTCGCAAAAAGTTTTGAAAAAGCTTGCAGCACCTTTAAAGCTTTGTATTTGATTTAAACAAACAAGGTACAACCTATAACAGGTGAGCTTTAGAGGTGCTGGTAGGTGAATTTTTTTTTTTACCTCTACCAAGAGCCAAGCTAGCTGTTTACCCCTGCTTTTAATGCTAAGCAAATCTAAGCTAATCACCTCCCGGCTCCAGCTCCTAACGCACAGACATGAGAGTGGTATCGATCCTCTCATTTAACCCTTGGCAAGAAAGCGAATAAGTGTATTTGCCAAAATGTCAAACTATTCCTTTAAAGTTTTAATGACCTTAATTAACCTCTCTCATAGTAGCAGTAGGAAGACATTCACTGTACTGCATGCAGCAAAACTCTGTAACCCTCCTGTCACTCTGAGTAGCAGGAGTGAGACTGAGAAAATCCTAAAATGCTGACAAAAACAAGCTGGATTGCGGCTTTTGAAAATCAGGGATCTCAGCACCTGTCAAAGTACTTGCTGAGCTATCAAGTGTTGACAAAGAACCCTATCAACCCCCGGCAGATAAACAGTACAAATTTGGATATTTTAATGTGACAGGGCATTGACAGTCTTATTAATTGCCTCTTTAAATTACTCTCAGAAATCAAAACTGAGAAATAAATATTTTTTCATTTTAGACAGATGACAGATTGAGATTTACACCAGGACTGGTTGGTAAATCAGAATGATTCAGAGAAACAGAAAGATTCCCCAGCGACAACACCGTTGAAATTAATAAATGTTACATTTCCCATGTTTTGCAGTAGCGTGCCTTGCTCAAGGCTAGTGGTCCTGTGTCCGTGTGCTTTGTGTTTTTGGTGTGGGAAGACTTTCATCTACTACTGTATAATTATCCTATCAGAGGGAGCAAACCATATATTAGCCCCAATAAGCTATGAATGGACAGAGGAGAGAAAAGACAAACACTAAGGAAAGGGGAAAAGTGTAAAGAGAAAATTTAAGGGGAAAAAAAACATTGTGGTCCAGCAAATTTTGTGTTTAATATGAATATTTATTTAAAAATCCATAGCTCAATACAGAAATAGTCATCTATTATATGTATTATCAGACAATCAGTACTTCAGCCATGCTTTCTCTGATTAATCACGGTTTCAAAAAAGTACAAGATAATTTTTTTTCCATAATTGAACTTGTGCAAAGAAAATACACTAAAAAGCAATAGAAACACCGACACAAAATAGATAACGATTAATTCCTTTTAAACAATTCATTTTTCTGAAGAAGGCATCGCACAATTCCAAGAAAATCAGTCAAAGATTTAAGGCCATTTTGTACAGTTAATTTTCATATAGATTTATATTTCAAAACACTCAGTTTTTAACAAAAGGAACTGGTGCATCCTTTGTAAAACTGTACATGCAAACATAGTGCACGTTGTTAAGAAGATATGACGAGCATACAATATATTATTTGGATAGCTTTAGTAAACAAAGATCTTATGTGTCTTAACACCTCACATGGTCTATTAAAACACTCTTATAAAGGTGCCACACAGGCACGCACACACTCGCGCACACACACACACACAAAGTATATTTATATCAAACACATACACACATTCTACACACACTTTTATGGGGCTTGGCAATGTTAGTGAGCTGTTACACTACAACGGAAAAAGTATGGAAAGTTAAAATCATAATTATAATAATTATAATATCCATCCACCCAAAGCAGACCAACGTAAAATAAATGGCATCAGTGACTATGGCGATAATGTGTGTATGTTTGTGTGTGGGTATGGAAGCAAAGAAAGGCCAAAATAAAACATTTTAAAACTTTTGAAATTCTAATACACCTGAATTCATATCACTGATGTATGTTAATTTGAAACCCATCTATCTGAATTAATGTGGGTTGAATTCACCTCTTTGAAATTTCCTGAAGGTAATTTTTGCAATTTGAAACTGTTTTTCCAGGTTCACAAATTCAGATCGAAAAATTCCAAGTTTCCAGGTTTTAAGTCACCAGCTGTGTTTCCATCAACGTATTTTTATGCGCATTTTGAAGTATCGCATTAGAAAAGGTTGATAGAAACGTCAAAATTTGAAAAAACACAATTTCGCAAAAACGTTTTTATGCTCGTTTGAGTTGGTTTTTTACTTAAGAGTTAATGCGCTTGATCGGAGATGGAAACACCTTTTCCGAATAAGTTCTGACATAGCAAACATTTAACTCACATGACTGATCAGCTGTTTCTGCTCCAAGAGAAGAAGAAGCTGTTTCTACTTTCAGATCAGAAATGACCAATTAGTTTTAAGCAAACAAGATTCAAGTTCAGGCCTTTTTTCCTTCATACGGTGTCCTGTCCTTGTCGACAAGCCTTGTCATTAAATTTGGTGAAATGAACATAAAGTAAGAGATGCATTTTCCTACCATGAAAGGATTTTCTGAAGAACACTTGACTTGAAACAGGAGGTAGTTAGCCATTCAAATGGCATGACAGGGACATCCTGTAGGCCGTTTGTATAGTATGTACACTATGTAACAACAGCGTCCTGGATTTGAATCTTGCCAGCCAATGTCAAGAAAACAAAGAAATAGCTTGGAGCAACGTGGGAGTTGTCAAAAAGGTGAGTACAATTACCTTTCCATTGCTCCCTAAGTCACATAGTTTCTGGTGGGTTATGTTTAAATCTTTAAAGTGAGATGATGTAACATTTGAAAGAAGAAATGACACATTCTTCCTCTTACAAATGAAAAGGTGAATTCATAAGCAATAAAATGTACCCTCTCTCTATTTAGTACACTCAGGGTGCTGCCACTACAGCTTTACATGGTCTGATATGACTGGTAGCTTACAGTTGCTAATGTTAGCAAACTTATATTGCTGTGTAACTGATATTACAGAGTCAGTTTGACTCTTTTTTACTTGTACTACTGACCTGCAGTCCTAATGATGTGTCCAGCTACGCTCTGAACGCAGTGGGTGGCTGCAGGAGTGTGACTGTACTGGCTAAGCAAACACACACACACACACATACACACCCACACTCACATACTGTTAGTCTTACCATATCGGCACTCTGCTACAGTGGCAATACAGGAGGGGATTGTGAGAAAAGAAAGATGAACCTGGGAATGTCAAGCAACTAGAAAAGGCAGCGATGTAAGATATTCAAAACAAATTGTAAATTTGTGTAAAAAATGTCAGTAACAAATATTCATGTTTGGGCACTCTACTGTGTTTACAAGACATCTGGGTTGCAGATTTTCGATGATGTCAGTCACTTGCATGATCAGAGTCTGGTTTCTTTTGTCTTGTGTTAACTGAGTGTTACACCTTTGAGCCACAAGCAAACGTTTGGCTTTCTCGCTGCTGGAAATAGCTGGCCACTCACACACTGTATTACCATGCTACTACTGATCATACACAACACAAATGCTTGTCAAATAAGTTTTGTTAACATGAAGCATACAGCATCAATTTAAGACTACTTCAGAGTGTTGACACAACAAAAATACTGTAAGCTTTAACATCAATGCAATGCTTAAATATCCCTTCACATTTTTGGTGCTGCAATGTAATTCACTCACTATCCATAAATGTCAAAATGTTCCTGCATTCCCACTTTTTGCAAGACTTTTTATACATTTTATCTAATGTTGTTTCATACAACACACAAATCTCATTCACATTTAACATTTTCACTCATCATTGAAACGTCATTACAACACTAAACAATCCTTCCACGTTCCAAAAACGCAACTCTCATTCTTCATCAGACGTCATTTAGAGACAATCGTTCGATGTTAAATTGGAAACTTGTCGGACGTCGTCAGTGACTGACAGGAATCATAAAAATCATCCTTTTACACATGATTGGCACATATAAATACACATCATTAAAACAAACATATAAAAAGCTATATCAAAGCTAAAGGTGCAATAAAAAATACACACCAAAAAATTAAATGGAACAAAAAGCCAACATAGGGAAAGTGTGTTTTTCTCTGCATTTTTGACCACTGGGCTCTTTATGCTCAAACAGTTTTTAGTTTGAGAGCAGCTGCTGCCGTTTTAAACATGGGGCAGGGACGTGGTGTTAGACGACATAATGAGACGAAACCCCTGGGCACGTGGGCATCCTATTGCCAAGGCAGTTTGGAGAACAGAGACAGAGAGAGAGAGAGAGAGAGAGAGAGAGAGAGAGAGAGAGAGAGAGAGGGAGGGAGAGTAGCTATGCCTCCATTCAGATGTCAAATAAATGCTATGCAAAAATATGAAAGGCTAGAAAACAGAAATTGCACAATTTGAATCTTCATCATCTTCATTTGAAATGTCAAAAAGTAAAACGTTTGTTCTTAAATGTTTGCTAATGTTGACCATACTTCACGGTTTCTTTGAGACAGAACACACGAGTAAGAGTCTACAGCCATGCTAGTGGCTCTGTGAGGTTGAACTCAAGGCACGGCTGTGTCTAATGTCAGCATGCTAACATGCTCACAATAACAATGCTAACATGCTGATGTTTAGCAGGTATAATGTTTACCATGTTCACCATCTTAGTTTTGTGTGTTAGCAAGCTTACATTAGCACTAAACTAAGTTGGGAAACACATGAGTTTTGCATGTATTTGGTCATAAGTTTAATTTTGACCTGATGATGGCGCTAGATGAAAAGTAGATGAAAAAAGGGTGGAACAGATATTTTACATTTCAAATATTAATTTGGAACCATTATGCAGTCAATTGTAACCATTTATAAAGCAGACTGTCCAACCAAATGAAATTCCTTTGCTATTTTTCAAATTCTGTAATAAAACCCTTCCCTCTTCTGATGAGCATTAAAATGATACATTTTCTGTTCAGCTCGTCTGTTATAACTTGCAAAAAAAATGTCGGATGGAAACACAGCTAGTAAAAGTGACAGAGGCAGAAAAGAAAAGAAAGAAAGAGAGAGGGAGATAGACAGGAAGAAAAGCTGTAACAGGGAGACAGATTTCTCAGGGCTGACAGCAGTGCAGACAGACAGACAGGGTGAAGTTACAAATGGAGGTATAGGCAGACAGACACTCACCCCCCACAGACAGACAGACAGACAGATGGGTAGAAGAGGTAGTGCAGGGCCACTATATGCATGCACTTGACTGAGGCTACACTCATGCAAAAGGTTAATACGAACACCAGAATACAGTACGGTACAGTACAGTACAGCACGGTACGGTACGGTACAGAAGGGCTACCAGGACCTGCACTGCTGCTACCTGACACAAATGAGAGAGAGAGAGAGAGAGAGAGAGAGAGAGAGAGAGAGAGACAGAGACACAGAGAGAGAATATTACAAGCTTCATATTGAAACTATGTGTTTATAAAAGTATCAACAGTAAAAATACTTGTTAGCGTTTACTGTAAACAATGAGTGAGTTGGAGAGAGATAGAGAGAAAGAGAGAGAAAGAAGAAGTCCAGTAATTTACAGAAAAGTTAGTGTTCATTTAAGATCAAGTGATTCCTTTGTTTTGTCTGGAGACATTCTCTTTACAATGTTTCCAAAGAGCTGTCCTTCATTTGTTCTTTCCTTCCTTTCTTCCCAGCTTGAATTCAGACCCTCCAAACTCTCTCCAAAGCCTGTCCAGGTTTCCCAGGCCAAAACAAAACAAAAATTCCAGACAGTAACAGGAATGCTTGACAGTGGAAGTAAACAGACTCTCATTGGCTTTTCCTGTCCTCAAAAGCAACACTCTCCTGGCCCGACATGCAGCTTCCTGAACACGAGAAAGACCACCGTGATCCACAATGACAAGGCATGGAGAGCAGCTTTAGGGAAATGGAAGTATTTCGCGCGTAAAGTTCAGCTAACACCTGACTCGGAAACCTTTCTCCTCCTGGCTCCTCATATCTGGGTTTGGAGGGGTTGCCCTGGCGGTGTGTAGGGAGGCGGCGCTGGCGACGGCTTGATCCCGCGGGTCCTCATGTAGGAGAGGAACTGGTCAGGGATCTCGGCCAAGACGTCTTTGGCGAGCCGGGCCATGCTCAGGATGTGGTTCCCCGTCCGGTCGATGTAGTCCCTGAATGGAACAAACTGAGAGGAAGGAGAGGGAAGGAAATGAGTAAAGTGACTTTTTGAAAAGAAGAAGGGATGGCAAATAGAAGTTGAGGAAGGAGAGATAGGGAAGAAGGAAGCCAAGAAGAAGGAAACAGGAATTGAGTGTTCCCCAAACCCTCCCCCTAACAGCGATTATCCAATCAACCCATCAGCTTAGAATTTCTCCCCATGTTGAGGCAGTGTGCATGGGGCTGTAGTGAGAGAGGTGGTGTTTTTTTTACCATCTTGTTTTTTACCAGGAATGGATTAAACAGTGTGTTTATCTGCTCTAACATAAGCTGCAAACATTAGCACGCCTGGCTAACTAGCTTACTACCTACAGTAGCAACGAAGCGTTACTTCCAAGGCCAACAAACACAAATGGATCATCAACTGGTGAGGATGGTGACTTTTTGCCTGGGACATATAGCTTTTGGCACGATATCATGTATGTAGTCATCAGGTCCCTGTTTACAGGGCTCTCATTTTAAATGGAGTCAGCTGGAGACATTTAAAAGTCAGATGTAGACGCCGTTGTCAACTAAATCATGGAGCTAACGTTACCTTAATTAGCTAGCTAGCTACTGCTGATAAAATTGGCTAGAGACAGTCGTTTTTTCAGCCAGCTAGAAATGAGAAGCCTGCTTTTGTCTACATTGTTTAAAAAAATACTACCTGCCACCATTATCACTGTAAACTGCGCGTGTACTGTGCGAGAACGGAAAGCTTGACCAGTGTAGCAACAGTGGAGAGACAGTGGAGAGGGAAAATGAGGAAAGCCACACTGATGAAGATTGTAGAAAAAAGAGCAGGTGGAGTGAAGAGACGAAGAACAGAGGTGAGAAAGAAGATTACGAGCAGAGGAATGAGGGTGATATGTATGGGAGCAAAAAAAGATGATGAAAAAATATTTCAAAGAAATAATTCAAATTATATAACATAATTCATCCTCTTTGTTTCAAGTTGCTTTGTTCACAATTTTAAGTGCTAGAAGCTCTTATGATTCAGGATTTTCTTTGTAAAAATACAATCATCTCTCCAGCCTAGATCACAAATTGGCACTGCTACAGAGAAGAGAGTCTGCCCTAATTAAGACGCTGCAGATTCGCCTTATTTTCTGAAATGAAATTCTGGCATCTGGTTGTCTGGTGAACAAAAGGTGGTGAATGTCAAATTTTCCTTAACAGCACTTGGAGAAGAATCGGATCCCTAAGGTCTCTGAGATAAGCAACAAATGTGGATACAAAGCTTGTGCAAATTAGCGATGTCATGTTTTTACTGAGAGTATTATATATTAAAGTTTGCTAATGCCAGTTGGGGCTGATGGTGTGTGAAATCGAGCAGGTCCAAGTTTTAAGACAGAGAGGGGAGACGGGCACAGGGCCAACAGCTACATACCAAGACCTAGTTAGCTCTTGCTGACTGATTTTATGATGACTGTATTTAATGTGTTTTGGTCACTTCTGGCCAATATCCAGTTGATAAGGTCAGTATCTGCCCCAGATCAGTGCATACTTAATAATACCGTATGAATAAATCCTGTTTATGAAAGGATAATTCACTTTCATTACAACTTGGGTCTTATTTTCATAGCTCTGGCTATCATTTATATTATATAGGGGGATTTATATGAAGAACTGCCCAAAGAAACACAGTGAATGGTGGCCTCTGATGTGGCTAAGAAATAGCAGCTTGGTGACTTTGCTAAAAGGGGAAAAAAATATTTTCCAAACTGTCTGTAGTAAACATCCATCATAGTTAACAGACCGACTTCCAGGTTCAACTATGACTTACTGTGACTTACTATAATTGTGCGCACACTCTTATCCTGTTCATTGAGGGATAATTATAGACAGTTTAGGTATACCTCCAATTAAATGTTTTAGATAATCTGACTGTCTGAGTGTCTGACTGCTTGTGTTTATTGTCCTGTCAGTGGCTACTGTATGTCGCAGCGTCATTCTTGGTGAGTGCAATGTTATCATAATTTATAGAAATGATTATCTATGATTATTTATTCCTGTTATCAAAACTAAGACCCAAGTTTTAATAATGAGAACAGAGGGAATTATCCTTTGAAATCACTGCATTAGATGTACAGTATATGTATTTAGAATAATCCATCCTTTTTGAGACCTGGCTGAATGCACTTTAATGTCTTGGAGGTCAACAGAGTTTCATTAAAGAATGAGCCACCACCCATTGTTAGAGTGCACTGAAGTCACATTCAAATCCACACTTATAATACGTTTTTCAATGTTTTGCTCAAGAACTCTAGGACACACGTTGTTGTTGACTTCTTTAACCATCAGGCCACCTTGCTGCGACTCAGTATTTACATCTCAAGACTGCTGCCTCCTTCACGATGCAAATCCACCTGCTGTGATGATATAAATGCTGGCATACTGTATTTCCATGACAGTCATGTGTCACAGACCTTTACAGGTTGAATGCCCCTTACATGGATGATATAGCTGAACTACAGTAAATGAGGACAGATATGAGGCTGTCTCTGTTTCATTTTACTTAATGAGCTGTTGTCACCTACAATCCCACGATCATATGAGAGGCCAATTTGTGGTGGAAACCCTAGCTGCGAAAAGTAAACCTCGTGTCACTAGAGGATATTAGCTTGCTGATAATGAGAGCTTGTAGGCAGAACTGGGGTAATGTTCCAGTACCAAAACTTAGTTTTACGCCATCTCTGGGTCTTTTCTACAACGCCTGCATATGTGTGTGTGTGTGCTTCAGCTTGTTAAAAAGCCAACTAACGAGCATGCCTCCCTCGCCCACATGTGCTGAGGGAGGGTGTGAGGGAGCAGTGGCAGTATAAAAGGTCATGGAGGAAAAAAACCAAACGTCTCACTCTGAATGTTTGCATTTCTTCTCTTTGTCTTGATGCCAGGCAATGATAATTATAAAAAGTAATACTTGTCATTGTGGGCTGACCCATTACAGCAAAATAAATAAGGTACAAATAAAAAACATGAACAAAGGGATGAATACATTGAACGGATGATTGAGAGGCCGAAGGAATGACTGTATAAATAGTTTAGATTTTGAGCGGCCAATCCCAGCAATCTTGTACTTTCCAATGGCATATTTTTGAATTTTTCAACGCATTGTCTCTGTGGCTGTTTTCCAGTCAGTAGGGACCCACTTCATATCCCAAACTCTATGTGAGAGGATTCAAAGGAAGAACTGCCAAAGAGGCAAAGTAAAAAGGTGGCCTCTAAGTTGTAGCAGCTTGGTGAAAAAGGCTCATCTTTTTACTTCTGTCCATAATGCACTTCCAAGGTCCCTTCTGTCTGACTGACTGCAGACCAAAAACTTTTCTAAGTCGTACATTAGGCCGGGGTTAGAGCTCAGGGTCTCTGTTCATCCACTTTAATGCGAAAGATAGAGATTTGGCAGAATCTTCACAGATACTGGGGAGCATGCCATTATCTCTCTGTGTGTATATGTGTGTGGTGCATTTGTTTGTCCATTTTGCCATCTGGGGTCTGGTGCACCGTGGGGTCGAGGTAACCAGGTGTCTGTCTGCATGGACACAGTTGAACGACCTGGATAGGACTCAGGTGTTTTTTAGCCACTCGCCTTTAAAACATACAGTGACAAGGTTTGCACACAAATCCTTCTGCAACTTCAAATAAATCCTCTGCAAAGTTGAGGATGGTGGTCTGTCTAACATTTTCCAACACCAACGACCAACCAATGTCACTGAATGAGTTTTGATACTTTTTCACAATTATGTTAATAAATGACACATGACTGGCAGCAGTCTTATGACCTGGTCAACTGCCCAGGGGCCCCAAAAGCTCCAGGCTTATTGTGTGTCAACTTGTGCTGATCTAATTGTAATTTTGTTTGGGAATATGCACCACTAAAGCATCAATTGACATGATAAGAGACAATGTATTAATCTAGTTTTAAGACCTTTATTATCTCAGTTTTGTGCTTCTAAGCTACATATTCCTAAATGAATGAGTTTAGTTAAATTACCATGGAGCAAACCTGGGAGCGGTAGTCTTCCAGCACAGAAAAACTGAACATTACACAGAGAAAGGGAGGATCACAGGGTTAATACACAGGCACAGGAACTAATATCTATAATATAGTGCCGTCTTGTTGGTTAATTTGGCCATGATTTTTACTGCTGGTGGTTCTCAAAATCAGTATCACATTTAAAATAAATCAGCTTCGTCATTAGGAGGAAAGGATCTAGGTGGCCAAGTGGCAGAGCTCATTTGTAATCTTGGACGTGGTTTCATTTTTGATTACTGTCAAAGCATTGGGGAATGGTTTGAGAGAAAGAAAGGAGTGTGTACCTGAACAATGTCCCTCTCAGCATATCTTCCTCTGGATGAGATTCTGACTTCATCGCCATCCAACTCAATCATGGCTGAGGAGAATAAAAAGAAAAGAAAATACACACATGCACATTATTTCTTACTGTTGTGAAATTCTAAAAAAAGAGCTACAGAGTGCCAATGATATTGCTTAAGCAGGACCAGTAACTCTGAAATAGAGAACAGAAGTTTCTTACACATAAATATGTCTCATAAGTTCACAATTTGTTGACTTACCATCAAATTCTGCGGGCCCCACCCCCACGATGATAATTGACATTGGCAGACAGGAGGCCTGCACGAGAGGAGAAGAACAATGAATATTTGATACATTTCAAAAAATTTTAAACATTTTCTTTTGTGAAAAACTGTGTCCACCCATGTGAGTCGTTAACAGGATAAAGATGAGCTGCAGGTTAACATATACAGCCCCAGTCTTCATCATCTTCAATGTATAGTGCATACAGTATGCGGGTGAATTTTTGATGTGCGTGTTTTCTACAGCACCTCCTGGAGCGCTGCGTGGGTCAAGACATCACAGTGAATAATATTAGAGTCAAATCAACACGGCCCGAGCTCACTGACAGCTTACAAACAACATGTGTTTGTGTGTGTGGGTATAGTGTATTTGAGTAATGGGTTAAACTCAGGCAGCAGAGCAAGGGATGATCTTCAAAACATCTCTCTTTTTTTTTTTGCTCTCCACAGTAAAGGTATTTTTTGTTTTGTTGTCTCTACTGCCATTTGCTCTCTTTGTTTCCTGCTCCCTCATCTCTGCCAACTCCTTCTAATTAAAAAAATAATAATAATAATTTGTAGACTTGCAGTTAAAATACAAATACAAAAAGTGAAAACTAAACACTGCAACATTTTTTTATGAGAGAGAGCGTGTGTGTGTGTGTGTGTAGGTCACTCACTGTCCCTCAGGTTGTGGCATGATGATAAATATTGGGCAACAGGATCTGCCCTGTCTCCTCCTCCTCGGAGTATTTTTAAAGGAGGTCATTTAGCTCTTTGAAGTCTGAGATTACAGAGTTGAACTTGTCAAAGTAAACGTTCCTTATTTCATTGAATGTTGTCCATTGTAGGAGGAAGTGCATCTCTGTCTCAACCTCACCTGTCGACCACATATTCTGTTTTCTTTTGGTTGCCAGGATTATTTGTGTCTTCCTTTTTGGATTGCCAGTTTGTGGTCCCTGAGCCTGTACCTGGTTAGGATCTGTCTCTGCTTTCTGTCTCTGACAGTAGAGAGATATTCTGCCAATTCATCATCTGTTTTCTCCTTAACCTCTCCTCTCCTTCTCTGCTTTCGAAGGCCTGAGATGGATCACTGCCGTTCACTGTTCATTTTGTTTGCATTCTACATCGCACTCTGGCTTCCCTCTGGAGCATGCTATGTCTTGACAGTGATAGAGAGGACAGATGGAGGGTGAATTACATGCTGTCAAAAGTGAGCGAACACTAAAAAAATAACACAAGTAAAAGCACCCCAGTCATCATATTTCTGTTGGTTTTGTAAGGAAGGATGGATATCCAGGGATGAGTAAAAATATGTGTCAATACCAAACATCTGGACAATTTAATTGTCCATTGTTAAATTAACAACCCCTTATGTTTATGTATACTCTGAGACTTTTGTACTGCATGGATCTGGTTGATTTACATTATGTGTTTGTAAGGCCAACAAAATGTGCCTTTTCTTCATGTAGTAATTCATAGTAAATACATCTATAAGCTGGCAGTGACCCGCCTAATTAGGAAATACTAGGACAGTTGTTTTCCAGTTTTCATTTGAAGACAGATTTTTGCTCTCAGGACCAAAAAAAGTAATGCTGGTGAGATTTAAGAGACACATTTTTGCCCAAATGGTTTTATATTTAACACTAGAACCGCCAACGGGTAAAATGTACCAGCGGCTGTTTTTTGATTGTATACAACTTTGTTTCAATACAGTCCCCCAGTCTTTGACTTTTCCTAAAAAGTGTGTTATGTAGCACCCCCTATTGTTAAAAATTGTCAAGATAAAGCCAGATTTAAAAAATGGGCATTTATACCTATAAGCACCAGTGGGTTAAATTTACCCCGACAGAGAATGCAGTCATTTTCATCCTAGTAATTTCGAGCGTTTAGATAAACATTCTATTGGCGCCTTTTGTCTACTACCGTGCATGATAGAGCTGTGTCAAGTCATAGGCTCACCTTCAGTTTGGAAAAGAGAAAGGGAGTTATGAATGCAAAACAGACATTAGACTTGCTCATTATGTGTTTTTTGACCTGCGGAAAGTAGGAGTTTTTGACTGCACTGTAGGCCTTTTGTTTAGCAAAAGGGATCATTAAACATTTTTTGTTGGGTAAATCTAATTTGAATGTTTCAGTTGATTAAAAATGTTTCTTTTCAATATATATTTTCATATGCGTAATTGTTTGGATGCACGCCAGTCCGAAACAAACAAGCAAGAAGAACACCTTAGATTATTATTCTACATTATTATTATCATGTAGGCCTATAAAACACTGCAATAGTCAGTCATTTTTTTTTCTAAATTGTATGCTGCATTTCAATTCTGACTGTGTTTAGAATATAACTACAACAGCGCAGAGTGGATGGCATCAACCGTGCGTGGACGTTCACAGGTGCAGAAGAGCGCAGGAGAAAATGAGGCAGAAGAGGCAGAATGCAAACACAATAAAACATTCTGTGAATGTCTTAAGTGCTGGGATGCTGTTTGTGTGAAGTGCACACCCAAGGTGCTGAATGTCTGCGCAAAGTGTGTTTGAGCAACGTGTAGCATAAATAATCACAAAATCAATGCATTATAATAGCGGGTAAATTTTACCCGTTGGTGGTTTTAGGTATACAATTCCTGGAGGTTCTAGTGTTAAGCAACTATGCATTATGAAATACTACACACTACAGCATAATTACTGCAATTTGCTAGCTTTTTACACCATTCACACAGAATGGCTCAAACATGTTTATACAACTGACTGACATAAAAGGGAAAAGAACAAAAAACAAAATACCTTCCCTAACATCCAGTTCATATAGAACATTTAACTTGACAGTTATCTATACACAAACAAGCAGTCACAGTCTGTCTTAAAGAGGCAATTTACATATACTGCCGGTTTGAACTAAATCAGCAGCTGTCTTAATGGCAGCATTTCTCTATTCATTAATTCGTCTGCTTTCTTTTTAATGTTCCGACTTTTTATGTGTTATTTTTCATCTTTTGTGGAGTACAGTGTATCGCATCTTTTTCCTATAAAATCTGCTTTATTAGTTAGAGACTGAATTGTACGTTCATTGTATTTTTGCCTTTTAGGTTTTGAGAGAACGGTACTTGAGAAAAGAGACACTTCGCTTTCACTTTGCTTGTGAATGAGGTGGAAAATGATTTACTGAGAAAAGCTTTGGCGCAGACACAGACTCAACAGTCCTTGTGATGCAAGGCTAGGATCAGATCCTGGCAGTGTGCCAGTGGCCAACCATGCAAACAAACCACCTGCTTACACCTTTTTCATCTTCCTGACTTGCTGATCGCTCCAGGTCAGTGAGCCTTCAGTTCCCAATTGCGTCGGGTGCTTGAACCCCTGTATACTTGCTTGCCAGTCTAGTTATCGTTATTATTACTATTAAAGCCATTTATAGATCCAACTGACATTTCTCCAACTAAAAGACTGTGAAGAGAGGGCACATTTGAACTGAATTCTTTTTTGGTCTTTTTTTACTCTTTTGTTTTGGTTCAGAGTGCAGGGGCAGGTGTTAACAGCTACAGCAGGTGCCCTTACGTTGACAATAGACTCCTTGGTCTGGGCCATGTCTGAGATGACACCATCTGTGATGATGAGGAGCACAAAGTACTGGGAGCCATCCTTCACTGAAGCTGCATACCTACACACAAAAACACACAAAACCATCTTTGTAGTTATTTCTGCGCAAACATCATCTTTTGTTTACCATGATTATTCATTACTTTAGCATATTAAGCATCATTCTGTGTAGTTTTAATTAAAGTACTTAGCTTGTTCTCAAATTAAATAGAGTACATGAAAATAACTGAGGGGAAATAAGGCATTAAACATCCTTTGAAAATTATTTTTCTCATTGAATAAATGTCACTTACCTCCCACTCTGGAGGATCTTAATCTGTCAAGTACTTCTCTCTGTACATCTCTCTTTATGTCAACTCTATAGATCCTCAGCTCAGAACGGCTTTCAATTTCTCCTGCGATGTTGAGTGTGACCTTTCACTCCCATGTGAGTCGTGAACTGACTGTTATTGATATTTACACACTGCGATTATTTCATTTCTTTCTTCTGCTACGCTTCACTTTTCTGCACCGGGAGGTTGGATCTATGTGTACGTCTGCTTCCTCTCCACCGGAGATAACTGATATTTAAGTGTCTCTCACTGAAGATGATCACAACATAGCAGATAGAGAAAGACAGAGACATAAGGCAACAACTAAAGAGTGGTAGAGAGGGGAAGAGCAGAGGAGGAGAAGTAAAATGAATAATTACTAAGCCACATGTGGAAGTGAAGCAAGACATAGAGGAGAAAAAGGGGTACTTATTGAAATATGAGGGCGGTCAACAAACAGAGGAGAGGAGGTGGAGGTGCTGGGATTACAGATGAGGGATGAGGGGGAAAAACAGGGTGATGACGACAGCCTGTACTTGGTAACATACTGTAAGCAGACTTGAAGTTGACAAATAGACAATAGTGTTGCAGAAATATGCTACATTTATGTACAACTAGTTTTAAAAGTTTTCTAATAAGGTTTAGGAAGATGAGTATGTAGAATATGTGCTGATTAGTCTGGTACTTCAAAACTGGGCTGAATCGATTGATCGACTGAAAGAGGCTAGGGGTTTACAGTAAAATGTGTCTCATATATTTTATACTTGCAGGTATTGCATTTGCTGTATGGATTAAAACATTTTGTTTGCTACTTTAAATTAGATTTTTGTGTTTTGCGTTCTGTTATTTGCATGGACCAGGAAGAGTGCTTTAGTAACAGATGGCACAGATCCACATGAACATAAATGTGGGCCAGAGTTAGACAATGCAGTAGGAAAAGATCAAACAAAACAAAAAAAAGAGAGAGAGGAAGAGAACATGGAAGATTAAGAATAATTCTTGACGAGAGTTAAGAAAATCTACACCACTTTCATATCTGTCAGTTACATACGGAGCTACAGCCAGGAGAATGTTAGCTTAGCATAAATCCCCCTTCCACCCACACCTCTAAAACTCACTAATGAACAATTCAGTAATTAATATATCTTGTTTGTTTAATCCTTCCAACCCCTCAAGTGCAACAAATAACACATAACCCCCTGTAAAAACACTTTACACATCAGTTTTTGTGTGGTTTAAACAAATGAGATATAACGTGTTAATTAAGAGGTTCTGGAAGGCAGACATTGTTAACTTTGGACGGAGCCAGGCTAGCTGTTTCCCCCTGTTTCCAGTCTCTACGCTAAACTATCTCCTGGCTGTAGCTTCATATCCCTCCCCAAAAAAGTTCTGTTTGTGGTTAGATTAAACAAACAAGATACAACATGTTAATTAGTGAGCTAAGCTAACTACCTCCCGGCTTCAGCTCCATACTTAATGTAAAGACATGACAGTGATAGTGACATCATCTGACTCTCTGCAAGAAAGCAAGTAAGCGTATTTCCCAAAATGTTTAACTGCTCTTTGAAAAGAGAGAATATCAATGAAGTATATAAAGTATATATAAATGAGTAATTAGTTTGTGCAATAAAACAACAACGTGTTAGAGAGAAGTGGACAAAAGCAAAGAGGGAAGTTCATAAAGGGAGTTTGATGGAAAAAGGGAGTAAAAGGTATTCAGGTGACATTACAGGCTAAATAAAAGTAAACTGCTGCCTCTGTATTACTGCTTGTTTCACCATTTCCAGTGCCTTTGCCTCTTCATGTGTAACTATTCAGTTAAGATTTCAGTAAATTATATTTTAAATTTGTGATGTAACCAGATGAGAGGCTTCACTTGAATACATCTCTTTAATTACATACTTGCATGAATAGTTCCTTAATGTCTTTTTTAATTTCAGAACTTTGTCTAGATCATATGTCCGTGTGGCTGTCCTGCAGCATTAATTATGTTCTTGTCTACACAGAGACACAAGCAAACATGCAATCAGCTGTCAGGTACTTTCTCAGGTTTGTGTCCCTAGTTTTTCTCTGTCCCTCAAACTCTTGTTAGCTACCTGGCAACACTCGCTGCACGGAGCTTATTACACAAAACCCGTAAAACACATGTTGAGTGTCAATCGCAGAGTGAAATGTACTCAGTGTTCTTTCACAAGTACTCAAATGATTTAAAGTTCATTATACAAGCAGTGAGAGCAAATATGCAAGTGTAAGATAGTGTGCATGTCGTATAATGAAAATTGAAAAACAAAAAATAAGACTGTGGAAAAGTAAACATAGGAAACCACTAACTGGAGTAGATAGGGGTGTAGGAAAAATTGGTAAAATGTAACAATTTTCACATGAACTCCTATAAATGATGTGTGTATGTGTGTTACCTGGCCACATGGTTGATGACAGGGGAGAAGTTGGTGGGTCCGTAGAGCTGAACTGACTTCAGACTCTGGTAGTAGGCTTCCATCACACCCTCAATACCTGTACAGTACGGGTTCTGAGGGTTCCCATTCTGCATTAAGGAGAAGAGAGGAGAAGAGAAGAGAAGAGAGAACCATCATTAACCTGCATGATTCATTTCAGATGTATTGAGGAGAAACAGATGGAACAAACAAATGTTTATATTCCAGTGTTTTCTCTTGAAACCAGTGACAAAATTTAATGTAAAGAAATGAATACAAATTAAACTAAAAATGGTCATGTTGGTTATGTCAGGGCATACACTTATTAAATGTTGTACAATGTTCACCAATCCCCAAAGAATGAACCTCAACTTGTTTTATTCAGCTATGGGATTGACTCTGAGGTAAACAACACAATATTAGCAACAGGAGCCTTTCCAAAGACTTAACTTTTTATACAAATGCAACATGACTTACAGTATCATTCTATTGGGGTCAATTGAGGATCCTGTTAGTAGAGAAACTGATATTGTGTTCTTGTGTTGTCGGCAAGTGTCGGTGTAAACTGCTGTTCAATTCTGCTGGATTAACCTTAAAATCTGATGTTAAGTGTTGATGTTTCCGATGAAAACAATTAGCTGTTAAACAGCGAGTTGTAAAACCCCTCTTTTGTTGCATTAAAAGGGAAAAACCCCTCAGCTGTGAAGAACATGAGAAGTAGAAGAGCCATGTACAATGAGTTTTCATGAATAATACGAGGTTGAGTTCAAAAATGTTGCTGGTTTTGAATCGGAGTGTTTCAGTCTGAGCTTGGATCACCCATCATCCCTTTGAGAGCAGATGGGTGGTTTAAAAACCCCATGCATGAAACATCTCCACGTTTTACCCCCTTGTTCATACCAAGGCAAACTCGTGGGAGACCCGTCCGTCAGGTGGCAGCTTGGCTCCAAACCCCAGCGCGGGAAACATCTTATCGCTGTCGTAGTCCTGGATGATTTCTCCTACTGCTTTCAGGGCCATTGCGTAGGCATTCAGCTGATAGGGACTCATGTAGTGGAGTGAGGTGGGCTGGGCTGGGTTACCTGTTTGTGACAAAGGAACACACACACACACACACACACACACACACACACACACACACACACAAACACACACACATACTCAGTGGGCATGATAATGTGCTTGGACAATAGAAGAGGTTGAGACAATCTTGAAGGTGCCATGGTTACACTGTGAGAATCCAATATGAACTTTGGACATTTTAACAGTTTTCTCTTTTATGTGAGTGCATGAGTTTTACTATTTGGATGAAAATGTGACACAGACATATCTTTACTAAAATGATTTTGGAAATGTTAGTGAGAATATTTGTTATTTTTGGTAAAAATTGTGATCTTCAGGAAACTGCTGAGTCAAGTTTTTGCTCAATGTTAAATTACACCCAATTTAACTTTAAAATCATGAAGTGATTAAGTCCAAAACTGTCAAATGAAAAAGTCAAGAATGTCATTTTTTGTAGATATCCCTTTTAACTAACAGAAAAAAACCTAACCAGGTAATTAATTACCCATCTGTGTTGTAAATTACATGAATTGTCAGAGCCTGAGTGGGCTTAATGGTGCTTTATGGGTATCATTATTACTATTTGAAAAGCCACTCGAACTTTTTATGTCTTTCCAATACTTGTTGTTCAGTGGATCAATATAGCAGCCAGTGATTCCATGAACAACCAACAAATAGTTCTCTAATGGTTCTGTTAGTGATTTTGTATGACAACAAAACCATGCATCACATCACTGATGGAACTAAATTAGGTGCTAATTATGTTAATGTAATATTAATATGAAACTTTTTTTGATCTCCCTGCACATGACTTTTCATATCGCTATAGAAGCTGTGCTTTAATAAACTGCAGAACTCTATTAGCCATCATTCTCAATTGAGATTTTATGGAGAGCTAGACAAGATCAAGTACACCTCAACCTCAGACATTTGTCTCTATTGCCGCCGCCGCCTGTCCTGCTAGGACCGAGCTCAAGGGTAGATGGATAACACAGTCCTTAATCAGGGCCATCGTAGCATGTTACTGCACTCAGCTTTAGCTGCCAGGTGTGATGGAGAGGGCTATTAGGAAACACTTGATTCCCCATCTGCATATATTTGAATAAACGCTCCCTAGGCATTCAGCGCACTTTGTGTGTCTTTATGTGGGTCTCTGAGTGTGTGTGCACATTCAAAGTGTGCATGTGTGTGTTTACTGGGAGGCTCACCATTGGAAGCTGTGAAATCAATGGCCACGGTGAAGTTAATCTGGGTCCTGAGAAGAAAAAACAGAGAGATGATTCATTAATCAACAATCATTTTCCCCCTCTCTGTTTCTCTCTCACTCCCACCCACACACACACACACATACACACACACACACACACATCTGTGATCCAACAAGAAACAATCAGAAGAAATGAACTGCAGACATAATCAGGTTAAAGTGATCATTGTTTGAGAGTGCAAACAGAGTTCCTCCTGCCTTTTATCTGTGACAGTGATGAGGAGACAGCGAGTGACTAGGCTTTCACACCAAACCATGCAAGCTCAGAGGAAGTTGTTTTGTTGTTTTTAAATGGATAACACAGCTTCATTCTCCTTAACAACTGCACATGTGAAAGTAGCCAGGGCCACCCTGACTTTCCTCCCACAATTCAACTACATTCAACTGTGAACCTTTACAATGTGCCTCCAATGGCATTCTGGTAGACAGGAGGTGAAATGTTACAAATGCTAAATCAGACTGCAAAGACCAATGGAGTATTTGATTTTGAGTAACCCAGAGTTACATAACTGTAAACCTCAATCATCACGGGACTTACATTAATAGGCAAACAAGACTAACAGTCTACAGCCATGCTAGCAGCTCTGTGAGGTTATACTTAGGCACAGTGATGCTTTGAGCTAAATGCTAACATCAGCATGCTAACATGCTCACAAATACAATGTTAACTAACATGCTGATGTTTAACACCCATTTGTTAAACATCATTGTTTACCATTGTCACCATCTTAGTTTCGCATGTTAGCATGATAACATTTGTTAATTAACACTAAATGCAAAGCACAGCTGTAGCTGATGGGAATGGTTTTGCAGGTATTTGGTCATAAAAGCAAGTACTGGACAAATAAAATGATTTGACCTGATGATGGCTTGATGAAAAGTCAGGGGATCACCAAAGATCTTACAATTCATCCCGAGGGGGACATGAATGAGTGTACCAAATTTCACTGCAATCCATACAAGTTAACAACAACATAGTTGTTGAGACATTTCACATAAAAGCAAAAATTTCAACCTCATGGTGGCGCTAGAGGGAAAGTAAGGGGATCACCAAAGTCATTAGACTTCATCCTCTGGGGAACATGAATGTCCGTACAAAATGTCATGGCAATCCATCCAATAACTGTCTGGACCAAAGTGGTGGACCGACCGACTTTGCCATCCCTAGAGCCGCGCTGCTAACATGGCTACCAACTCAGAAGTCACTGTCCAAGGGAATGTGGATATTAGATTAGATAATGCATTTTGCATCTTTACATATTCGACATTTTGATGATTTGCCTGTAGGTAAAGATCAAGCTGTTCTGAATGATGATAAGACCTAAAAACACATTGTCCGTGTCACTAATTTATCTATCTACAAGCTAACTTCCTAATTGGATGTGTTTTGGCTCATGCTCTGCCTCACACAGACTTTGGACTTTGTGGTTTCTGAGAGAAAAGACAGACAAAAGAGATAGAGATGATGAAAAAGAAGCATGATCAAAGAGAGATGAAACAAGACAGAGACAAACAACACACACCACAGCACCCAGCATGGGAGAGTGGCACGTCTCTCTTCATCAAAACATTTTCTAACTTGTCAACCTGCAGGAACAGGATGTGGTTAAGCGCTCTGTCGGCCTGTCACAGCTCTTTCACACCAATCCTCACCCGCTGCCACACACATAAACACAGACACAAACACACGCAAAAGCTTCCCTATCTACCTTACACACATCTCCTGTATTCAGATAGTGTCAAACAGCCAGTAGCTCATCATCTTTGTCACCTCGGCAGGCCATGTGAAGCGCAGGCACTGTGCCGTCCAGAGGGGACAGAATGAGACGGGAGAGAGGGAGGGAGACAGAGAAAAACTTCAAGAGATATTTAATGATCAGCCCACATGTTTGGGGTTTTCAAAATACAGGAAACCCAGAAGGCCTGGGGTGTGGAGCTGCCCTTGCATGTTAGCATACAGATATTAATAGAGTTGCAGCTTGAAAGATGAGAGGAGGAACAAAGAGAGAGTGGGAGAAGAGCCCTGCCACATACTTTATGCTCCCAAAAAAAGTCATTCAGATGCCGTCAGTGTTAGAGTTGAGCTCAGTCAGCGTTGAGTGGGCTAGTCTTTGCTTCTTGAGTTTGTTTGATATTCTAATGTTTTAATGACGAATGTCTGTCTTGCAATTTTGAGAAAATCTGTTAAAATTTTTTTTTTTTTTAGTGTGTAGTTCCTCTTTGAGGCACCTGCTTGACTTCATGTTTGAAATTAAACTGTTTTCGGTTGCTGTAACTTGAAATGTTGCTGTTTAACTGAGCTTCAGTAACGTAACTTTGTCCAAAGTGAGCTTAACTACTTTAGCTTTGTTTGGCCCAGCGGCCACGCATGGCACACTGAAAATGGTCCATTGCAAAGCAAAGTTCGGCCCTATTCTCAGAACTGTCACCCTTTTCATCCCACTGGAGTTTACAGGCCTGAAAAAGTGATTATTTTTCCATATTTTGAGGCTTTTTTCTGTTATGTTTTGAATTGCATCTTTTGCTGCAAGTTTCATATCAAAAATTAACTTCAATTTTGGTCATTTACACATTAGTCAAACACTCAACAATTGCATGGTGCCTCAATTAGGAAGCAAAACTCTCCAACCTCTTAAGGGATGTACAGTAAATGTTTAAAACACAATCAGACAACGTCCAAAGTCATGCTGATAGAAGCTGATAAAAAGTTGATAAAAATGTTCTCACCCTACAGTGACGTTTCGTAAAGTGACAAAAGCTGGATTATACATTGCTTAATAAGATGGTTCATTTCCTCAACATAATGAAGACAACAAGAAAATTCCAGTAAATTTGCTTTTCTAGGGGACAGCTGCAAGGACAAGTGGGCAGAGAGAGGATATCTGAGTGAATTCTGGTCCAGTTCCCCACGCTGGCACAGACAAGCTTGCAGCCTAGCAGCCTAAATTATGCATGCCCTCTTTCTCTCCCACCCAATCTCTCTCTGTCACGCACACACACAAAGTTTGAGAGAGGAACTCCAACTGTGTGAGTGTGAAGGAACAGCCAGAGAAACAAGGTGAAATGTGGGACGGACAATAAAAAATGCCAAAAGACAAGAGAAAAGATGGAAAGGAGGAGCTCGGTGCTTGATTAAACACATCACTCTGCAACGTCAGCACAAAACAACAACATTGTCAGCATTACATCAGCAATATGATAAGCCGTCAAGTAAATTATGATAAAAGCAGCAATTGGCAACAACATAAGGGGTTCCAAAACAGAGGATACTGGCTGAAGTGAGTCGCAATTGTTGTCACCAGTATCGGTCAACATCATCAAACCAGTTTGACTGTGATCACTTTGTGCGATGAGACTGTAAAATTCAAAGTCATTAGCAGGATGACTTGGAAGTCAATGTCAGAGTTTCTTGCTTTACAAATTGAATAATAGCCCTAATGTTTGGCACCATTATTTTGACTCCAAATGGAGAGAATATTAATATTCAGAACAGAACACAGGACACTCTCCAAAAGGTCAACTCTATCCTCTGCATTAATCACACAAGAATTTGAGTGAGACATCAGTTTATTGGCTCTTGGGATTTTCCCCGGTGATGTGTGTTTCTGGATGTCATCCTACTGGCCAAATCTGCTGCCTTGTTACACTCTTTTCTTGTGTTGTACATTACGAAAATATATATCTATATATATATAGATAGATAGATAGATAGATAGATAGATAGATAGATAGATAGATAGATAGATAGATAGATAGATAGATAGATAGATAGATAGATAGATAGATAGATAGATAGATAGATAGATAGATAGATAGATAGATAGATAGATAGATAGATAGATACTGTATATATACAGTCTGTACTGTATATATTTGTACAATCAAGTTGCTTGTATTGCTTGTTGTTTGTAATACAGTGGCAAACCTAGCATGAAATCAACTGCTGTCCTTTCTATTACTCTACATATAAAATATATTATATTATTATAATTTATTAATTAAAAAAAAATTGTATATTTAAAAAAGTGAACTGAAAAGTATGCCAGATTTGAAACTGATGACATCACAGCTTCCCCAGTTCAAGTATGTAATTATAGCAAGTAATTTGCCAAAGGGATTGAGGATGCCATTCTAACTTTGTTAAACTTGCTTTACAAACATCTGGACAGACCAAAGAGCCACGGAAGGATATTATTTATTGATTTTTTTCATTAGCTTTTAATACGGCTGATACGTCTATCAGCCATCATTTTGAGTGCTCAACTTATATCCTGGATCATGGGTTTTCTAACAAGCAGAACACAACAAGTGAAAGTAGGTGAACAGTCATACACACTCTTGCCAACATTAGATTTACATGAAACTCTTAGTACTCACCAGAACTGTACTGTAACAGTACCCTGTACTGAACACACAAACAGACACCTGAGCAGCAAAAGGACATCTGCAGCGATGCTTTGCCTTTCAAACCAGAAAGGCAGCAAAGTGTTCTGGCAGGTATGATAAGGAATTTTCAGAGGCAGTGGTCTTAACCACAACATCACATGGTTGGGCTTCAGCAGAGGGAGGTGAGATGTGAGCTTTAGCTTGCCTTAAAAACTGAACCTTATCGTTCTGTGTCCTGAAGGTACAGGAAAACTTCTCTGACACTTTTAAGGGCAGTTACCACCGTTATCGTGTCACAATGTTGTTTTTTTTTATTCGCCAGTCTTAAATGGCTACAATCCACCTCTTGGCAAGTTTACCTAAACCTTTGACTTCAGCAGAAATATTTCTACACACGCATACTTAAAATCAAGTTTCCCCTGTTTATCTTCACTGGGGTATTTACGCTGAAGACACATGAAACCATGGGGAAAAGGGTTCATTTGGTGGATATATAGTCAAATGTACATTAAAGGCTGCATACTAGCTACGCTAAAGTCCACTTTATTTGGTCAGAGCAAAGATACAGTCATTTCTAACTGATTTATACCCCGTCTTATTCCTTAAATCTGGCCAGACATCCAAAGTCAAGGATCTGCAGGTCTTGCATTCAGCAGTTTGCCTTTTTCCTTCACATCCAAAAGTGATGACTCTTGGCACAGGCATGATGATGATGATCTGATCTGATCCACAGACCATCAGGTTCACTACGCAGTCTACTTCCTGGCCTTTCTTTCTCTGTGTCGTATACAGCATACACACATGTGTTTCTGTGTGTGTCAATCTGTGTATTAGAGTGTGTTTACATGCTGTGTTGCATGTGACCATGACAACACCTTTCCCACAATCCTTCTTTCATCTGGACAAGATCCCCTGAGTCTTGGAGACAAAACAATACATGCAGTATGTTGTACATACAGTAAGGACTGTGATAAAAGAACCATGCTCATTTTGAATGGTGTGTGTGAGCCTCTGTGTGTAGTATGTACAGTATATAATAATGTGTTTGGTGTGCGGGGGGAATGCCATTTTACCAGCTGGTTTTCTGTCAGTCACTGATCCTACCCCGCTGTTAAAGCTCACAGTGACACAGCCAGGAACCAATATGACAAAATACCGCACAGCAGGGGGGTGGACTGATGAGGAGGTTGTGCACTACATTCAAATAAGCTTTCCTGCTGACTGAACAGGCTGAATTCTAATGTCGCTCCTAAATCTTCAAAGCATCTCATTTCTACACTGTAAAAAGATTGTCTCGTCCACATCGCTCCTGCAGCAAGGTAACTTTCACTACTGGAAGAGGAATCATGCAGAATATCAACCCAATTTTACTTAAAGAATTACTTAATGACACACTGTTTTGAGGTGGCACTTAGCACTAAATAGTATTCTATAAATATATATATATATATCTATATATATATATATATATATATATATATATATATATATATATATATATATATATATATATGTATGTATGTATGTATGTATGTATGTATGTATGTATGTATGTATGTATACATCAATCTTCCTCTGTTCATTATATTCTTACACATTTAAATAGTAACTTGACACCAGGCTGAAAATCTCAGGCCTTTTTCACAAGTGTGCTTTGTTGTACCTGTAACCACACCCAACAGTGATGTCACACTTATACACCACTGCAGCAAGATGAGAAGTTAAACCACTGGAGCTCAGCAAAAACAAGACTGTCAGAGGCTGTTCAGAGTGTTACTCTTAAAATCGGCTATGTGTTAAATATTTCTGTGATTATAGCATCAAAGTATTCGGTATACTCCGCATGCATTGCCGTCTGCAGCAGAATCTTTATTGATGCGACCACTAGGAGTCGTCAAAGTCAGAATATTTCACATTAATAGTCACGGTCCATAACGTCCATAAAATGTTCTATTTAAGACAAAAAGCGTTTCAAAATGTTCACAAGAAGTCTCCTTTCCTCTTATTTTTAAGTGCCAGAGGGAAACGTATGCATGAGTGCACTAAGTGGCCTAAAAACAGCATCAGAGGTTGTGTGAAGTGACCTCTCCTGATGATATGCAAACAGATGTTGCTGGTTGGACAGCGTCCATCTGGCTAGAGGAGAGGAGAGGAGAGGAGAGGAGAGGAGAGGAGAGAGAGGAGAGGAGAGGAGAGGAGAGGAGAGGAGAGGAGAGATAAACAGCTCCTACCTGAATACCTGAATTAAATCAAATTAGCCCAAACGTTGGGTAAGTATAACCCAAAGAAATAAAACATCTGGGTTCCTTTCAAAGATTTGATTTTTTACAAATCTTTGTCTTGATTCTGAGTGTCTGCTCCTCTATCTAATGATAACCTCTCAGAGTGATTTCAATACCAGTAGAGTTCCCTCCTGCTTCTATTCTGGTTTCAATACTCAATTCACAAACCAAAACAAGGGGAAACAATATCTGTCACTATGAGTGACAGGGCTGCCTTCAAAGGCACAGCTCAAAATGGAAGATATAGCCAACAATTCTTCATTTTTATCCTCATGCTCATGAATAGAGGCCTCTTTGTTGAAATCCATGGGTGGCACTAATGCTTTATCACAGGGAATGAAAAGAATAAGAGCAGCAATGCTCTGGATTGAGATGGAGCCTCCTCAAATCAGTCATTTATGCTAATGCTGCCAGTGGATCATGTTCCTAACTAGGTCCAAATGAACAATTAGCTGATCGGGTTGAAGCTGCAAAAACAGCTGTCAATCAGAAGATAAGAGAGTAGTGGGGAGAAGAGAAGAAGGGAGGGCAGCTGAGAAGAGATACAAGGAAATAGAATGAGATGATTGGCAAACTGACAAAATACCTGTAGACAGTCCAACAAGATTGAGACATACAAAGGATTTCGGGGAATTGCACAAGTGAGAAAGTACCTAGGAATGCGTGTGTTTGCATGTGCAAGCATGGGTGTGTTCACATTTTTGTGTGTGAGTGCATGCATTTGTGTGTCTACGCACAAATACACAGTCTGCCCATTATGCAGTTGGAGTAAGTGCAACTGGACCATTACAGTCCATTTAGGTTTCAAACAGTGAGACAGCACTTGGCACTTAATTTAGCCACACAAGCGTGTAACAGCACCCAGCTCACACTCCCAAAGCACTGCCAAAAAAAACCCACCCTCTTCCTGAGAGTTTCAAAGTGCTCTCTGACTGACAGTGCTGCTGAGAACGTGGTCTGTGTGTGGGGAGTGCACTGAGACGGGAATTCTCCATTAGAAGTTAGCGAGTAAACATATGCCAGGACACGTGGTGTTAGTACACACATGCATTTCAAAGCCAGCTCTCACACATGCACTCATCTTCTTAAACATATTCCATAGCTCTATCCAATATCTTAAAAGTGCATTCCCAATGCCCTGTGAATCAATAGCATATTGATCGGTGTTCTTTTTCACTGGCTTATAAATGAGTATGACAAAAGCTGTGAATCAAAAACAACAACCTGGGAGGCACAAACATTGTCTTTACAAACAAGACAAAAAAAATCTCTTAATGCAATTTTGCATGTGGATATGGATTTAGCAAAGGCTTTATTGTTGTGAAGGTTCAAACTATGTGCACATTTACTGTATAGTGGCTTCTGTTTCTCTGCCTGTTCAGGTTTTTTCCTATCCAATCTAATAACGGACAGTTCTTAATGTTTGCTGTCAGTCAGGATGAAGTTTTGTGATTTCATTTTCACAAAGTTTACCACTTTTTAAACAAAAATAATAATAGCTTTAATATAATCATACTGCACAACTAAAAAACATGTCTGCATTGCATTCTAGTAATAACCGAGTTGTCTGATAAATAATTTAGAAGATATCACACTTTTCCTTTCACATTTAACTCTTGTTCAGTCCAGTTACAGTAAACCTTTTTGGCTCTGGCTTTTTAGCTGCTAAATGCTCCACTATGTTCACCAGCTATTCGCTAACTTTGTCTGCTGTTCGGTAATGGGCAGGTAGCATACAGTGGAATTTTAGAGCTTTTTCATTGAAAACAGCTGTCTGCAGTGGCTGATGCTATGAGAGCAGTGAGAGTGAACCAAAACAGTAAAGCTGCGGGCTGGAAAATCCAAACTATGAGTGGAAAAACGCTATAAAGCTCTGCAGAGCAGAGGGGAAATGCAAAATCTGGTGATAATCCGCTGTGGGTTTCCCACCGAGAGATACAGTAGTAGTCATACTGTATGATCCATCGTTAGTGTAAAAATACTGATTATGGCTGCTTTAAGGTAAGCAAAGGCCTAAACCTGGAAATGGCGTTTGATGGTCAAAACATTTCTATTATGTCAAACATTTTTGATTAAAGGCATTTTCTTGAGTGTGAATGAAGATTTAGATTAATCTGCAAAAGCTATGTACTACAGTGGCTTGCAAAAGTATTCATACCACTTGAACTTTTCCACATTTTTTCACATTACAACAACAAACAAATGTATTTTATTGGGATTTCAAGTGATAGACCAACACAAAGTTGCGCATATTTGAGAATGGAAGGAAAATTATACATGGTTTTCAGTTTTTAAAAAATAAAACTCTGAAAAGGGTGGCATGCAAAAGTATTCAGCCCCCCTGACTCAATACTTTGTAGAACCACCTTTCGCTGCATTACAACTGCAAGTCCTTTGGGGTATGTCTCTACCAGCTTTGCACATCTAGAGACTGACATTTTTGCCCATTCTTCTTTGCAAAAGAACTCAAGCTCAGTCAGATTGGATGGAGAGGTCTGAACAGCAATTTTCAGATCTTGCCACAGATTCTCAGTGGGATTTAGGTCTGAACTTTGACTGGGCCATTCTAACACATGCATATGCTTTGATCTAAACCATTCCATTGTAGCTCTGGCTGTATGTTTAGGCTCATTGTCTTGCTGGAAGGTGAACCTCCGCCCCAGTCTCAAGTCTTTGCTGACTAACAGGTTTTCTTCCAAGATTGCCCTGTATTTGGCTCCATCCATCTTCCCATCAGCTCTGACCAGCTTCCCTGTCCCTGCTGAAGAAAAGCATCCCCACAACATGCTGCTGCCACCCCCATGTTTCACGGTGGGGATGGTGTGTTCAGAGTGATGTGCAGTGTTAGTTTTCCGCCACATGTAGCATCTTGCTTTTTGGCCAAAAACATCAATTTTGGTCTCATCTGACCAAAGCACCTTCTTCCACGTTTTTGTGTCCCCCACATGGCTTTTGGCAAACCACAAACAGGACTCCTTATGGCTTTTTTCCCAACTATGGCTTTCTTTCTTGCCACTCTTCCATAAAGGCCGGATTTGTGGAGTGCACAACTAATAGTTGTCCTGTGGACAGATTCTCCCACCTGAACTGTGGATCTCTGCAGCTTCTCCAGAGTGACCATGGGCCTCTTGGCTGCTTCTCTGATCAATGCTCTCCTAGCCCGGCCTGTAAGTTTAGGTGGATGGCCATTTCTTTTATTTTTTTATAACCTAACCCCGCTTTAAACTTCTCCACAACTTTATCCCTGACCTGTCTGGTGTGTTCCTTGGGCTTTATGGTGCTGTTTGTTCACTAATGTTCTCTAACAAACCTCTGAGGCCTTCACAGAACAGCTGTATTTATACTGAGATTAGATTACACACAGGTGGACTTTATTTACTAATTAGGTGACTTCTGAAGGCAATTGGTTGCACTGGATTGTATTTAGGGGTATCAGAGTAAAGGGGGCTGAATACTTTTGCACACCACACTTTTCAGAGTTTTATTTGTAAAAAACTTTGAAAACCATGTATAATTTTCCTTCCACTTCACAAATGTGGAAAAGTTCAAGGGGTATGAATACTTTTGCAAGCCACTGTACCTACACAACAACATCAACATCCAACTAATCAATGTATTGTACAGTTTAAGGCAGCATCTACAGATAAAGTCCTTTAAATCATTTGTGGTGCAAGAAGAAGACAGTCTAGCATAGCAAGTGTTGGCTTCTTGGATAATCCTCTCATTGGCTCAAGCAATTTATTGACCGGGTTTTTATCCCACTGCTCTGAGCTGTGTGTTACCTCTTTTGAAATCCTCCTGAAATGAGCAACAGCAACATGAACCCCCCTAACAGAGGGAACAAACTTGTACTTTCAGTGTTTTTATGGAGATTTTTTCCCTGAAAACTTTGGACTTTCGGACTTTCCGCAACGCCTAACGAACATAGTTACAAGGGCAGCAGGAGCAGAGAAAATACAAGGACTAAAATGGAGATTTTTCCCCCAAAGTTGCACACACACACTCCCTTTCTCTCCCTTGACAGTCTCCCCCTCTGTGAGTCTAATGAAGGCAGAGTGTGTAGGCGAGCATTCACGCCATGCCTGGTTGCACACAGTCAACCCTCCTGAGCAACATACGTACACAAGCACATGTACATAGACACACATATGAGCCCACACAACAGCTCATGGCATGGGCGACACAACACAAGATTACACACAAGGGCACAGACACGCACACACTCACACACTTCATAGTCTGAGCCCTGCGTACTTGACTTCAGGTCGGCCCATCTGTCAGTCTCTCTCTCTCCACCTTTCACTGTCCTCCTCTCACATGCAAATGTACACTTTTCCATCTGATTCACTCACACTGAGGGATCATTATCTTTGGCATATTGCAGACACTGAGCCATGATGGGGTTATTATCGAGACAGGGTCCCGGCACACTCAGCATGTCACTTCTCATTAAAGGACTACAACCCATCTCTCAGTGTGCGTTCAATGAATGTGTGGTCATTGACTTACCCTCCTTTGATGTAGTCCAGGAAGGTGACTTCAATGTCCACCAGGAATGACAGCAGCGTTACCTGTAAGTGACAGGGCCACAATCAGCTTTGTGTCAATGATAATGACTTTCAAGTGTTGCCTCTGATGGGACAAATACAGTTTCTTATTCTTTCTCTACACAATAAATACAATGACTGGTTCAATTACAAAATGAAACACTAAGCATTATGAAACAGGTACCCATCTGGAAAAGAATGATCCTCACCGTTCCAGAGTTGAGGTATTTTTTCTTCTTTCCTTTCTTCTTTGGATTTACCACCTAAAGAAGACAGGATTCTCTCTTGTGATTTCAACATCTATTCATTAATTCATTCTTCAATTCAGTCTTTCATTTGCATTATATAAGGTTGGGGTTTAAGAACCGGTCCAGAATTGGCACCAGTCCAATTTTCTGAGAGCTGGAGTATCATTAAACCTGCAATAACAGATTTTTTTTGGCCACTTGGGAAAGCCTTTTAAATAGATATGGCGAACTTCTTAGCAAACAGTTGCACGTCCAGCAGATACGGAGGAACATTAGCATTAATTTGGAACCTTGTTCCTAGTAACTGATGAATGTCTAATATTTGCTCTCCCTTTAGCTTTGATTTGGTCTCCACCAACTCCTGAGGGAAATATTTGCCTCCTTAGCTGCTAAATGCTCCCCTATGTTCACCAGCTAGTTGCTAACTTTGTATGTCGTTCGGTGCTTGGCAGACAGCGTACAGTGGGTTTTTAGCGCTGTTTCACTGAAAAAAGCTGCTGTTTTCAAAAAAACGCTGATGAGAGCAATGAGAGTGAACCAAACACGTGTAGAGTGTTTGCAATATGGCAGACTGGGGCTATACCGTCTAACATGAAGCATTTATTGCTTGATATAACTGTGGTGTTTTTGATGTCTCTAATAGCAGTCAAAATGCTAGAATGAGCTGATGCTAGTGCATCCAGCTCAAGCAAAAACAGCAAACACATTTAGTGTGCACATGGCAACATCAGGAATATTAATATACTTATTTAGTTCACATTTTAACTAAAAACAGCTAAGCAGCTAAATCCAGAGTTGGATTATGGCTCTAACCCAGGTGGTGTGACTTGAATATGTAATAGGACTCAAAGTGAGTGCACAGTCAACCTTTCTTGGATAAATTAAGATTCCCTGCATTTAAAACAGCTTTACTTATTGCTTGACCCCGTTGTTGTTGTCAACAGATTAGAAAATATACACTTTCAGCCGTGGGCCTCAATTCATTTCGTCTCTCATGTTGCGACCCAAGCTCATTATAACATACAATTGCTCCTGTGATGTGGGGACCAGCCAGAAAAAGAACTCCTTTTGAATCCCAAACACTGCATCACAGCTTTTAAATCTGAGGTTTATGGTCTAATTAAACTGGGCCAAGGTTGAACAGAAAGAGAGGACCTCAGGGAAACAACATACAAATGTGTGGATTTATGCATTTCTCCTTGGTTCACATTGCAATAGGTACACACAAGGACACGTTTGCCTCTGGAGGTGAGGTGCAATGATTGAAACGTGGTTGTAACACACACACACACACACACACACACACACTGAGGGCCTTTAGCAATGCAAAGCCATCCTCTCTCTAACTGCCAGCTTTAACTTGAGGAAAAACCAGGGTCAAGAAACAGGCCAGAAATCACAAGATTACTTTGTGTATGTGTGTGTGTCTGCCTTTCTATCGGTTTGCTGTTCCTCACATAGTCGCCAATGTGCCTCTGTGTGCGCCTTTGTGCATGTGCACATCTGAGCGCTATTAGGCAAACAGCAGCTGTTTAAAATGACAGTCCCCTGTGTGCGCTCCTCTCTGTGTGGTACTCTGTTAATCAAGAAGTGTTGACTCTTCCTGGGAGAAGATAAGCCAGTGATCCATCATAACTGTCAGTGTGTGTGCAAGAGAGAAAGTGAGGGAGAGAAAAGATGTACAGTAGGATAAACACGGTCCCTGTGCCATGTTATTTTCAAAATTGCATAGACATTTTGAACTATAACTAAGTCTTATGAGAGCACCTATCATCATCTTAATCATTGATTATTCTCCACAAAAAAATACAGTATGTCAGTTTATAGGGGGATATTTAAATCATACTATATATTGGAAATAAATGTTTTCTCCTCTCCTGCCTTGCATAGTAACTGTTATCTTAAAGGGTCAGTTCACCCAAATCACAAACAAACATATTCTCCCCAAGTGATGCCACTTGAATAAGCGTCGGTTGGGGCTGAAGACTAAAAGTTTGAAAATGAAAAACATCTGGAAGAAGTGAGCTTACAAGACCTCTGTAGCCCGCTCCTCATCTCTGCTTGAGGCTAGCGGCTTGAGGCTACATTAGCCACTACTAGCATAACACACCCAAATCTCTGACCGAACTGTCGGTGGTCGAGTTGCATTGTGGGTAATTTTGGCACCAGCTAGAAGAATGTGTGGAATAAATATGACGATATCTCTGGTTCTGCTGCATTGATTTGGATTCGACTTTGTTTCAACGTTTTTTTAATCTGTCCATTGTGAGTCAAACAATGTTATACTGTAGTTTTTGCTCTCTCCTGCTCTTTTATGCTCTCATTTTACAATGGTCATGTAGTTGGCTACATACATTTCACATTAACGAATTTCCATCCCTAATCCAACCTAATGTCTAAACAACATTACAGCTGCTGCATTGAAGTTTCATCTTCAAGCATCTGGTTTGTCTGTTTCTATGGGAAGTGAAATTAAAGAAACATGGACATGCTCCATAATGCTTTTATCCACTTTAGCTCCTACTGCCTCAAGTTAAAGCAGTATATTTCTACTTTTAAATGCTATTAATAAGGCTTGTTTGTCAGTTCATATGCCCTAAAGCTGTCTTTAGCTGAGTAACAGTATTAGAATTTTCAATGTGTGTTATATTCTTTTTATTTTTTATTTTCCAGATGGGACAGGCAGATTTTCTGGAGAGGAGAATCATAGTTCAATTGAACACAGTAACACACATGTACCTGCAAAGCTCACACACAGATACACACACACACAAACTCACCTCGTAGACATTGAACTGGCTCTGCCCTCTGGATAGTTCTCTGTAGCTGGTACTGAACTCTCCAATAAAGTCATGGCTACAGAGAGAAGCGAGGAAGAAACCAAACCAAACACTTTCATGTACATGTTCAGTTGCTCAGTTCAACCAAACTGCTTGTTAAAAATTGTTTGCATTTCTCAGTCCCATTGAAAAACATTACACCAAAATGTCACTGTGTTCCCTCTATTAGATTGAGAGTGACACTGAATAGATTGTATAAAGAATAGAGAAATAACTCCCTGTTCAACTACAGCTTGACAAATGTCACTCCTCTTTCTTTCTGTCTGGCTATCAGCAGCCAGAATCCAGACTCATCATTAGGCAGTCAATCTGTGACAATCCTGCACCCAGCTTCATTACCTACTGGAAACATACACTAGTGTTAATTATGTGTGACTTGGATTAGATTAGCCGTACACAGGAAGCTAACATGTGGTGAATGTTAATGTAATCAAGATAAGAAGTAATAAGGAAATGTATTGCTGCGCATTTATCAGTGTGAGGTTATCATTTCATATAGTTTATATCTGTATAACAAGCAGATATCGTCACAATCTTATAACCAAACTCAATAACAGTATAAAAATTGCATTAACAAACAGAACAGGTGTTGAGAACTATAAAGTGTCTGTCTACAAATCAATCTGTCACCTTGTGTTTTAATAATTGTTATTTTTGTCAGTCAAGTGGGAGTGCTTCAGGTACAGAGACAATGAAAATCTGATCCAGCTGGTCAGATGGTCCAGTTGGAGTAATAGAGCCACGAGTCGGAAGACTCATCAGATGCACAATGCTGCACAGAGGTTTATAATATAGTAAGGAAAGATTGAGCTGTTCTGGAAGTTTATCATGGTGTCAATCATTTGATCTTTTTCAGTAGAAATTGATTACAGTAGAAATACAGCATTCGCTGTATCTACCATGAATGTGCCCTTGCACGTATTTGATTGGCCAATGCAGCCAGATGATGTCACATTGAATTCGGAGCCCTCTGCATTGGTAACCACCTTGCATAAATACAGAAGGGTTGGGCGGGTTGATACTTAGATACTTGATACGTTAGATCGGGTTCTTAGTGTATGCACTCTTTCTCTGCTGCTGTTACTTGAGCCTTGGTAGTTTGGAGAGTATAAATATATTTCTCATTAAAAACGATCTTGTGCTTTCACATGCATGTGATTAAGTAATCAACTCAGAATAGTAAAAGACATGTTTCACAAATCATTCAATGGTAATGAAAATGTATTCAGAAGAAATCTTCATAAATCATGGCAAATGGCTCCTCTCAACATAATAGCACATCAGCTGCTTTTAATAATAAAACTTATGGGAATCTGTACTGATGTCTGTAATATAACTTATCGGATCAGAACCAAATTTTGTGGTATCGAGCTGCCGTAAAGCGCAATGGCCTCATTCAAATTAATGAGCGGGCTGTGTTTTTGTTTTTTTTAATGCGGTGCTAATGTCTGTCTGAACGCGGCCTAAAGTTTCGTTTATACTTCTGCAGTAAAGTAACAAACAGCAGAGGTGTGGAACCACATGATAACATAATTTGTCCAAACATGCATCTAGATCAATTCGGTACTGTCGCCAGAATTTGCCAGACCAGTTGTAGAGTAGTTATTAATTAATTGAACCTGGAAAGTAATATGATATGTGGTTGCAGGCTGTAATTTAAAGGGTTGTATGATAGTAAAATTACAAAAATAACAATATAAGTGGGCAAATAAAAGAGAGGAATTACCTGCCATCTCTGTCCCAGTCGTACACCTCAACCTTGATTGTTCTGTTGGGAGAGGCACAAGATGAGGATCAGATTTAAAAAAAAAACAGATTTGTTTTCTTTTCCTGAATTAGTCTATTGACGTTTCTCCTGAAATGCATATGTTTCTTCAGGCATCAGATTCGCAATGCTTAGTTGCACTATGCAACATATTCAAAAGGTGAAATATGATGTTGCTGGACATTTACAATAAAAGAAAAAGCTAATCTGGCAATTTTTTTCTCCAGAGTACAACTGAACTGACCTACTGTAATCATAAGTGCTAAAAGGATATCTTCTATACTTGTGAAATTATAAAATATACATAGATGTTGTGTCTAACACATCTTTTGTCATTGTTGTTAAGGAGCCATTCGGAGAAGCAGAGCCATTCTGCAGCTTATCTTTATTCCAACACACAGTCTGTCTGTCACTGTATTTGCCTCCGGTAATGTCCTCTCCCCTCATCTCCAAATACATCTATTTCTGCATCCCATTATAGATTACAAGGAAATGGGAAAAAAAGAATAGTCTGCAAGAGGCAGATATGCTATCACGCTATATACCTATGTCTTCCACAGAAGGGTCATTTCTCTCTGACAAAAGCAGGAGAGCGATACATAGAGAAGGAGAGGGGTGAGGCAAAAGGATAATAGAACAGAGACCAAATTAAACAGACAGAGCAAAAGGCACTCTGCTGGAGAGAATGAAGGAGGGAGCCAGCAAGGGGAAGAGAAGATGGTGTGAAAACAGACAGAAAATAAATAGTCAGAGGGACAAAATTATGTATTACTAGTACTCTCTCAGTCGGTTAAGTTTGTCTCATTGACAGTAGGAAGTAGACACGGATCAAATTTGGAAGTCTCATATTTTACTGTGTAAACGTTTGTGACCAGAAAATAGTATTTCATGAATTTTGTATGACTTTCTTCTGAACTTACTGTTATTGCTTTAGAGCTTAGACAGCTTTCTAAAACAAGTGGTATCTAATTGAAAACCTGAGCCAAAACTGCACTTTTCCATCCTCCTCATCTTCAATATGAGAAGAAGCGGAAATACAAACCATCATTAATGGACCTTAGAGCTGCTTAGAGAGCCAGAGGCACATTAGAGGAAAGGAGGCAATAAAGGTAAAGGACTGGGAATAGACTGGCTGATAGTGATGTGCACTCTGGGAATAAATGTGTCTCCTTGTTGGCGTAACACTGTCTCCTCAAGAGAAACCAGAGTTGTGTGTATATGCATGTGTTTATAGCCGCGTGTCTTATTAAGTCAGTGTTATATCACATCTCAGTAGAAAACATCCCGTCACTATGAGCTTTGATGATGTGACAGGAAATTGACAATGATTTCACTTGTTAATCTTATGGTCTCACTGTATATGTGTGAATGTGTGAAAGTGTGTGTGTGTGTGTGTGTGTGTGTGTGTGTGTGTGTGCGTGTGTGAGTGAGGGAACACAGGCCCATCAGAGCATCTATGAGCAGAAAGACACAGTTCTCTATTGTTTGCCAGCTTGAGCTCCTCCTTATCTGTTCTCCCAGGCTGCAGAGAGACTGACTCAATATGTGAGTGTGTGTGTGTTTGTGTGCACTGTATGTGCAGTCTACTGTGAGTTTCCTGAGTCCCCCATTGATAAGGCACGGTGTGAGTCAACTCCTCTAATAAGCTTATTGGACCAAACTTCAAATCAATGCTGCTGTCTGCTAGCTAGAGAGAGACACACTTTTACTTACTTATTTGTTCTCTCACTAAGTAAACCCTGTGTCCCCCACAAGAAGGGGGGCTTTCAGCGATGCAAAACAATTTAAAGAGCCGGAAACAGTGTGAAGTTAAACGGAGGGCCCATATCAAATGTATTTTATATATACAATATAAGTGGAAATGCTTTATTTTATGGGTCCATGTTTTTCTAGTAACTTCCAAGATGTTTCCTGATAAGAACTATGTTATTTGGTACTAATTAAAGGGAACGCAGAGACAGTGTTCAGTTGGTACACTTTAAATGAACTGATTCCAGTTAAATGCTAATGTAACCTAGAGACCTTTTAGTCAGAGAACTGCAGGTCAGTGAACATGCAGAATTCTGAATTTTTCTGCAGGCAAGCATGCAATTCCAACTATATGAAGACTTACATTTCCAATAATTAATGAATAATGAATGAATATTTACTGATGAGCTTTTCTTTTAGAATGGCAATGGCTATCAATTATAAAGATAGCATCCCTTATAATTAGCAGCGAGACTCCTGTCCATCACCAAATCAATAACTCCACTGACAGCTCCTGCATCCCTGGCAGTCCCAGGATCAACACAATGGACAGCAGTCGTGACTGTCTTTCATGCAGATGATTCACCCTGAGCTAGAGGGAAGCAGGAGCGTGCTGATTTACTGATCGTCTTTATGTATCATCTTTCTTTATTGCTGCCAATTTTTCAAATTTGTTGCTCTTAACACAGTTTCATCTCCTGTTTATTTTTTCTGCTTTCTAAAGACCCGCAAAACAGCCACACAATCACTTAACACATTCATACTCAGATGGCAAAAGAGCAATTACGATGATAGACCTATTAAAGCAAATAGAGAGACTGTGTGTGTTTTGACGCAGAATGACACTTGTTGTTGTGGTACCAAAATAAATGCAGAGCAATGTAACTGAGTGCTGACCTGCCTTAGAATACATTGCTTTTTGGCTCTTGGTTCATATTAGTATCAAGTGACAAGAGGATTAAAGCAGTCTGCTCCTTCTCTCTGTAAACTAGTGAACTAAATATAAACTAGACCACTAGAAAATAATGTTACTTATCTGCCAAAAAGGCTGTGAAGTGTACCCCAACTCACACATTTATGCTGCACCCCCATCATCTAGATAGGACTTCAGTTACAGGCTTCATTCACCAGTGTAACCATTATGCTGCTGTGTAGAAGGAGAAGAAATCGCACCTCCATTGAAATGTATGGAAGTACTGACTGAATTAAATAACCCTTATAGAAAACAAGGCTGTCGAACAATTTTCCAGAGGAAAACCAAATAGCAAAATCATATATCCACACTTTGTTTTCCAGGAAATATATCAAAATAATAACAAATGTCTTTCTGCCAAATCATCTTTTCCCCTCCTGCTGAAACTGCCAAATACAATAATATTTCTACTTGGTAGCTGAAAACAACTTGATCCAGTTTTCATTCAAAGTGTCATTTATTGAATGCTATTTCCCATAGTGCCTTACAAAATATAGTGTATGCATTTTTTAATGTGGGTGGTCTCAGAGAAAATTTTACCCAGACACTCGCAGTAACGCAACACTGTCAAAAACATTTATTTAATCACTCTCCCCAATGCATGGTAAACAATAAAAGAGCGCATATGTGAGTGTGTTTGGATGCGCACAGTGTCTAGGCTCATTATTCATATTTCAGTCAGCCTAAACAGACACTATGCAGAGAAAAGGTAAAAAATGAATGAGTATAAGCTGTTTATGTGGTACAGTACCTCCTTTAATATTGCGGATATTTGGGTTTCTCATACTGAAAATTTAATTTGTTACAAGCTTTGCTCAGACAAATATGGCTTTTATGACTTGAAAGAAGTACTTAAGCTGTTTCTGTGTCTAATTAACTAATTGTTGTGTGATTTTTTAATAGATGCTTTTGGTGAGCCACAGCAGCCTGAAGAGGCCATGAGACACAGTGGGAACCTCCATCATATCACCAGAGTTGCCCTTATTGCCTTGCATAACATTTTCATTATGTTTGATACAGAAAATAACTCCCTGATGACTCAGAGGGTTGTCTGGGTTGTTGTATTCTCTTTATGTCATAATATCTAGTATCTACAAAAGAAATCAGACTCACCGGTCGTAATCACCATTGCAAAGAGCCCGAACAGGGATCTTAAAGGCCTGCCACACTGGGTTCAATGTATTCTTCACCACCTCTGTCTTGTGGCAGATGGTAAACCTGCAGAGAGAGATGAGGAGAGTCAGAGAGTGATAACAGAAAAAGAGAGGAGGAAGGAAAAAAGATTTGTGGGAATAGAAAAGGGAATGGAGTTAAAGAGGAGAAAGATGCAAAGGAGAATTCATAAGGAAAAGACAACCGCGGTGCAAAGAGAATCCGACACTTACACTAGGCTACATAATTACGCGACGGAGGATGTTACTGACGTGGGTTTGCTGTGGACAGTTTGAAGTAAAGATAAAATAAAAATATATACAAAAACGTGGGTCTGCTGTGGTGAAACTTTTTTCCCTTCTCTTGATTGAACATTATAAACATACAGACATTCAGCTGGTAGAGGTGGAATGGACATTCTAGTACAAATCAAGACTCCAATGTGTTAAAAAATAAACATAAACATGTAAACATAATAAATACACAATAACATCAACAAAAGTTATTATACCTTAATCAGTGAGAATCTTGCCCTATGTATGTGAAATTTACCAACTACAAGCAGATTTATAATGTAACTCAAAGGTTTATTATTACATTCAAATTTAGTAATTATGTAGGCATTATTGTTATAGAATGTCCAGTCAGAACAAACTTCTCTATGTCCCTCCAAAACACAGATGACAAAATAAGTGTTTCTGGCTCAATTGTGGGACGGCATTATCTCCTTTCCTTTCGTAAAGGATGGCCCAGTCTACCCTATGCTAAAGGAGATAAAGCATTGAAGTATCTTTCCTTAGCATTTAGAAAATTCGATCAGCTCTTGTCATGGCTGCCACTTAGATACTTCCGGGTCATGTCACTCAGTTAGGAACCTTCCTAAGCAAAAAAGACTATTCGACTGCAACCTGACATTTAAGGCGTATGTAGTTGTATATGTCATATGTAGAAATAGGGGTGCACGGTGGCAGAGCGGCTAAAGCTCCTGCCTCCCAATAAGGAGATCGTGGGTTCGTGGGATCGATTCCCGGACCAGACCAACATCACACAATCTCTCTGGGTGGAGTCTGCATGTCCTCCCCGTGTTACCGTGGGTTCTCTCCGGGTTCTCCGGTTCTCGGCTCCCCACCGTCCAAAGACATGCATGTGTAGGTTAATTGATAACTCTAAAATTGCCCGTATTGAATGAATGTGAGAGTGAATGGTTGTCTGTCCTTGTCTGTGTCTGTGTTAGCCCTGCGACGAGTTGGCCACTGTCCAGGGTGTACCCTGCCTAAGGCCCAAAGTCACTGGGATAGGCTCCAGTCACCCGCGACCCCTAACAGGGACCAAGCGGTAGAAAATGGATGGATGGATGGATATGTAGAAATACACATATGAGAGAGTATATAAAGTAGAAAATACAATCATAGAGACTTTCCACTAACTAAGAGGTAATTTCATTAGTCCCTTGGCTAGCAGGTGGACTTGGTATCTTCCGCCCTCAGAGCACAAGGTCTTATCTGACTTGTCACACACTGCAGGATGGAAAAAGAGCCTACAGAGCTGGATCGAACACTCACACACACACACATATAAAATCTATGTGAATATACCACAGCACGCACTTATCAAATGCCTCCTGCTTCCACACATGCACACTCACATTCATGCATGCGCCATGACACATGACATTTCCACATGTAATTCACACACATGTTTAAACAGGCACCATGGCTTTTGATCTGAGGCAAATCAATGAAACCAATTTCCTTTGGATGCAGGGGAGGATTAAACCAAACATGAAAGAGGAGAAGGAAAGATGGAAAGAGAGGGAAGGGAAGGGGAGGGGGAACTCACGTGCCGTCCTCGTTGCTCCTGTAGAAGACCAGGAAGGGGTCAGACTTGCCAAAGAAATCCTTTTTGTCCAATTTGTTCCCACAGAACTGCATCATCACTGATTCCTAATGACAAAAAAACAGAGAGAAAGCAGAATAAAAATGCATATTGATAGCATACCATCTCAGTATTTTATGTCAATTGTCAGTTTAGAAGAAAACTCCACTTTTGGATACTTGAATATATGCATCAATATCACTACATGTAAATGGATTATTTTGTGATAGTGATGTAGTCGATTTTTTTGGTGTAACCACTTAACTTGAATCAACTTTTAATTTGACATGTTTACCTCTGCGACAGTTAATGATTATCTTCTGATAAAACCCAAGGAAGGGATTATACATTGTACATGCACATTTCCAGTCAGTGGTAGTCCAATTATTTTGAGGACGTATTTCCCTGTGAAGCAACATTTTTATTATTGCAGATAGAATGATTTCTGGGGCTGCGGTTGGTGAAAAAGTTAGTATCTCTGTCTCTTCTCCAATGGGGTTCTCTGCATGTGACTGCTGAATGCAGAAGCAAAATAGAAAAAAGTCCTTTTTTTTTTGATAATGACAGACTGAATCCAAAAGCTGTCTTTTATTATTGCTGATTTAAAAGAATGTTATTTTTCTGCTATGCTATGGCGCCCCGAAAATGATTAAATGTGTGCTGACGCCGAAAAAATAGGACACCGTTGATGAAATATAAAAAAATAAATAGAGCTGGAAATTACACAAATAGAGGAGAAAAACAAATTAAGGTTTAATTTGTTTGAATAATCAGATTGGAGGTAAAAAAATATATATATATAGAAAAGGCTTTTTTACCAATTGACTGGGGGTAAAAGGAAAAAGAAAAGCTATAATATAAAAGCTTTAAATTGCTTTTTTCACTCTATTTAACAGTATGATGTATTAATGTATTCAGTTATAGTTGTGACTCATGATATTCTTTTTTTTTTGTGGGTGTTGGGGCTCCATACTTCTCCACGATATAAGCCATTTTTATATTTCTAAGTCTAATGTAATAACGTACAAATTGAAACAGTCATCCCCATAACTATAAAAGACACCATCAGCAAAAAAATGGGACCAGAAATGCAACATGAAATGCCAACAGCTGCTTTTAAGTGCTTTTTAAGTGTTTAAGTATTTCAGTGGGGATTTTGTTGTTCTCTAAAGTTTAATGAAATATTAAAATATTCAAACAAAACTCAAAGTGGCCTTAGCCATTTGAACTTCTTCTTTAAGTTCCCCTCCAGACATGTTTTAAAGTATGTACAAATACTCTGATATGATTAATATTTTGTTTAACATAGTTATCCCACATAAAAAGTACAAAGAAACTCTGAAAAGGGGCTAGAAGAACATCTACTCTTTCTCTCTCATTGAGAAATTCTGGATCTCTGAATGCCCCGCCCACCACCGCTGCGTGTTAGGTTGACCGGTGCCAGTGAGAGCATGGATGTGGGTGAGAGATAATACATCAATGGTGAGAGAGCGGTGCATGTCAAGATGGCTAGAGTTAGAGGAAACATCGGAGAGATCCAGCCATACCTGTCTGAGCCTCAGTCAGACCCAGATGAGGAGTCTATTGTGCACCAGAATCGGCAACTAGCAGACGTATCAGAATGGTAGTTAGCATCTTTTATTTGTTTATGTTGTTTATTAGCTTGCAACTGGCATTAGTGGCTGTGAAACATACAATAATATCTGCTGCGATGTTACAGTATGTTCACATTGTTATTACGTAACGTTAGTAGATAGTGGAAGGAAGCTCCAGGGTCCGGTTTACATCCAAAAACTGCACACTCTACCATGTTCGCTGTCAAAACTTTCACTACGCTAACTTAGTGCAAACTCTCGCTCTCTGTACTGACGAGTCTGCTCTGCGCTGGAGCTTTTTAGGTTTCTTTGCATTGCGATTGGCTTTTGAATTTGTGACGGGATGTACTAGCTTGCTGGGAGTACATTTGAATCTCAGATTTTCGGAAGTGTACAGACATCTCCCCCTTCAGTGTGAAAACACCTCTCTAGTGACAAACTTTGCACAGATACAAGTCAGTAAAGTCAAGGTCGCACATTTTAGGGGACATATAAAAACACATTTTTGAGTGGAGGGGTACTTTAAGTCTGTAAACATACTGTTTTACACACAAACTTCAGACGCAAGTTCCCACAGCTATTATGCCTTGAATCCTCCAATACAAATGTCCTGCCCACTTATACAAAGGACAACAGATAGACAGAGACAGAGGAGAAAATAGATGCAGAAAAGATGGAGAAATAGAACAGACACCGGAAACATTTTTAGGATTTTTCACAAAGTGTACATCCATCCTCACCCTGCAGTTGTTCAGCTCCTCGGCTTTCACAATAATGGTCCCGCATTTCTTCCCTGGAATGCCTCTGTAAACATGACAAAACACACAACATAACAAAGGGTTAAGAGATCACAATCACAAGGCTAGTGTATTTGGCATGACAATGTTGTTTACTCTACATCTACCCTTCCTCCTACGTCTCTGCTGGTCAAAGGTCAAGTTCACACTGTGAAATAATCGGAAGACATCTCATATTTCCTAACCGGAACTACCATCTCAACATCAAAACAGTGTGTACAATAGAAGAGGAGTCAATGAAAACATTAAGCGTATTTGATAACAATGGTACTACAGTAGTTCCATACACATCCCAGATAGGGATCCAGGCTGGATGGTGACCTTCTCACAGCTGGATGGGACCCTGCATGGGTGAATTCTGAAAATTCATCTTAAACCAGTCCAATCCCACACTGACCATGTATGTGTGTATGTGTCTATTTATTGTGTCACTGCTTAGTTTGTTTACTCAGCTGAAGCTCCATACTGGCGCTGTGGTGTGTTGACCACAGGATATCAGAAATTAAAAAAAAAAAAAAAAAATCAGTAACCAACACAATCAGTCTTGTGACATTTTTCAATAATTGCAGTTGATTACACGTTGGGAGGTGGCGGGGGATGATGCAGGGAAGATTTATACAGGTTTCCACAAAACATGTCCTTTTTTATGTTAATGTGTTGAATATCATAACTACTGTTTGAGTGAAAGTACAAAAAAATGTGGCCTCAGATGACACTACACTACAATTAGGTCTAAAACAGGTGTAAGTCTGGTCAGTGTTAAGGACCTCAGCTTAGCATCATTTTAGTCCAAAGTCCAACAGATCAATACAACAGAGTCACCCTTAAATATGAAAGCACATTAAGATGTAAGACTTACTGGAAATGTCATATTTATGAGCACATCCCTGTTTAGACTCAGGAACTAACCTCATGGAAAGTTTTCCTACTTCACACTCCCTCAAAACATTTCCAAGATACAAAAGGAACACTGTTGAGCATGAATCGTATGTTTGTGTGTGTGGAAAAGTGTGTCCGTTTGTATGCGGGTGTGTGTATGAGTGGACCTTTCTGTTGTTGCAAGAGCAGGTAGACATGATGCATGAGTGTGCCCAAGTTGACCGTAGTGGTGTGTTCCACTATGAACGTGCACTGTTGCAGCTGTGGTCAAGGTGGTGACAGGTGACGCATGTGTGTGTGGGTGTGTGTGTATTTGTAAGCACTTTCTCTGAATAAACATCATGGTCTCGAAGGTGAACTCAATGACATCATTTACAACACGTCCTCCTCCACACACACACACACACACACACACACACACACACACACACACACAGACCTGACTAATTTCTAAAACTGTAAAGGTTTCTTTTAGTCCGTTAGGAAGTAGACAAGGGCAGACTGTTTACCTTCTGACATTCACCCTTCCCCTTTAACCAGTCCAACTCACACATTTATGCTGCACAGACACATGCAAAAGCACATAGCTGTAATCTTTCATTTTCTAACTGGTAATCAAATGCATTTATATTATCATGGATATATTTTACCTCATTAAAAACTCATCCTCTTTAATGGAGTTTCCATTACCATTATTTATGGAACTGAACAAAATATTTCAGTAATATCTGTTTTCAGATGAATAAGTTTGGTAAAATGTAATTTATACTGTTGATTTCGGTGATATATGTTGTTTATGTATTTAGAAGAAATATTTTCTACAAAAAAACTGACTTAGAATTTGTATTCATATTTTGGTAATGAGAGAAACTTTCTTTAAACCTGCATTTATTTCTTTTTGACAATTATGTGTTATGTGATAGCAAACAGTGGCTAATTTGCACATTGAGCAGACACAGTGCAACATTAGCATTAATTTGGAGTTGTGTTTCTGACCAATCGCTAATTGTAAGTCAAATGTTTACTCTCTTTTTAGTTCTGTTTTGGTCTCCACCAGCTCCTGAGGGAAATGTCTGGCTCTTTAACTGCTAAATGCTCCAGTATGTTCACCAGCTAGTCGCTAACTCCGTCTGTCTGCTGTTTGGTGCTGGGTACAGTTCAGTTCAGTTCAGTTTATTCACAAACAGTTAAAATACAAGTACAGTCATATAAGACATAGTGGAGATATGTGAAATGGGACACCTAAGCTATATCATAATCTGAATCTGATTAAGAATAGGGGCCCAGACACTAAGCATATGTTTACTAACACGTCTAAATTTGTAAAAGTGCACAGTTTAAATGGATTTCAGAGTAGAGTAACTAGTTCAGAAGTCCCCAGCCGTTTAGGGTATTCAAGCTTTAACATATTTTAGTAGTAACTGCTGCCTTAAGGTCTTTTTGAAAACAGACACAGATAATGACATTTTTATAGTGTTACAATACCTGTGGACCTCAGTGGAGGTTGATTCAATGGATTTATCAAAGCTTTTTCGCTGAGAACAGCAGCCTGCTGCTGCTGGAAATGGGGTTAATGAGAGCAGTGAGAGTGAACCAAAACAGTAAACTTAAACAATGAGCTGAAAGATGCTAAAAAGTTCTGTAGAGCTGAGGGGAACTGCAGAGTCAGGTGATGCTTTTCTGTGTGCTCGTCACTACGAGTGACCCCTTTCATATTATACGTAGTCATTTCATCCATTGTCAATACAAAAATATTCATTAAGCTTTAAATATTTTAAAACTTTATTTATATTTTAAAAATGAATCTATTGTTGGATTATTTTATGTACCTGTCTGGGTTTACATGTGAAAGGTTCAGTACAAATTCCCACTTGTTCATTTCGTTCCGCATCATAAAAGTATATAGATAATTAAATTTACACTGAGAAAATTCATAAAACTTACTTGAAATTGTTTAAATGCTTGTTTTCCTGTGCAGTTATATCATGGTTAAAAAGTGTATGTTATATGTTTCAATACTTCAGTGATGAAGCATACAGTGATAGTGATGTATCTACTCCCATTACAATCCTCAGACCAGAATAAGGAGTTAAAGGAAGCTATCCATGCGTGGGAGGAAGAGCAGGACTACATAATTTGACATAACTTTTGAGAGGTCTTGCAATCTGACAAAGCGGCCTGTCGTCTGATGAGCTCTACTCTGAGAGACTCACCCGGCAGAAATCGACTCAGGCAGTCATTTAGACAGCCCAGAATTGGGGTCGAGGACCTCTGCGTGAATGTAATTCAAGCCTCCTTTTACTCCAGCACAAGGAACTGGGGGAGATGTGCTTTTGGCAGCCTTATCAAAATGAAATAGATCCTGGAACTGATGCTTTGCATTGAAGAGTTAAGAGCTTTTTTAAAAATTTTTTTTTTTACTTGCAAAAGCAATACCCTTTTCTCAGATACTTAGAGATGGGAACAAAAGCTAAAATAGCACCTTAGGCTTTTTTCCTTTCTTATACCCTTTAATTTGCAGACAGCACAGGGAGGTGATGTCAGAGGATTGTATGCAGTATGCATTAGGTGTGTAAAATATTTTCAAAGAAAGACTGACAGACTAATTAAGACTGAGACCGCGAGAAAAAGAAAGAGTCTGCAAGGCAGATCTTATTCACCTGCCTAAAATAGCAAATACAATCAAAGTTTGCCACTACAGAGATCCACTGTAGCCACTTGCTTCTATGACTGAAAAGGCAGAAAATAGTCTCTTTGATCTCTTGTATGCCATGTGTGGCTCTTGGTGTGTTGTTTCGGAATAAAACACTGTTATCTAACACAGTTTGATGAATTAATATCCTCTCGTAAATTATTTTACCATCCAAATGAGTGACTGGAAGTACTGAAGTGCATGAGCAAAATGAAACAACTAACCTCTTCTAGTACCGTAACACTAATGACACCCAGAGAGGGCTTTACCAAGAACATTTTCAGTACAAACTCTGAATTGAGCAAATGTAATGCCACGGAAGCACCCATAGGATCCCAACCAAAAATCTGCTTTTTTTTCGATGGCTTGTAGCTTATTCTCACATCAGTCACACAAAACAAATTAACTACATGAATATCAAATTAAATCACAAGTTAAAGTGCTGTGTGCAAGGCTGGAAATTAGCACCTGCCAAATGTGGGTGATTTTGTGGAGTGGCGGTTGAATTTGCTCAATCTACCAGCCACGGTGGCGAGTAAATAAAAGTAGAGTAGATGGAATTGCGAGTCTGCCTGTTTCACTCGGACACTTTAACAAGGAGACACAGAAAAACAATGTGGCGTTTATCCGCAGGGGGTTCACATTTAAGGTGTGTCGATTGATTCACAGCATCAACTCATGCATTGAGTAACATTCCACCTTTAAATTTGCCTAGCATTTGAGTGGAAGTCTATAGCTAGCTAACGTTAACTAGTAAAGATGAAAAGGCAGCAAAACATCCTTTCATTCCTCAGTCACTCGTCTGACAGTTTGTGATGCATTAGCAAAGAAACATTACAAAACCCGCCTGTAAGTAAATGAAATCATTCATAACACAAACAACTTGTGTTCATTCGCCTAGAATTTATTGCTTAATGCTACGCTAATTACAACCTACTACATCCATGGTATTGCCTAATACTACTTAACTATTCATAAAGTCAGTCTTAACATTTGATCCTGTGGTCAGTTATAATTGACTAATGTAACAGTGGTTACATAACCTTTGAAACGAGCCACAACTTAACCGCGCACATGCACACATGCACGTGCGTCATAGGTGCGCTCCAGTACAATACAAAGAGCATTATTGTGCACATTATGCTGGCAGTGTTGTGCAAGTGTCCAAACTGTGAAGAATCTACTGCTTTGGCTCCAAAGACAAAGATATTAGCACTTGACTCCTCACCAAGGCTGGAAGTAACAAATTACATTTACTCTTGTTACTGTAACAAAGTCATTTTTTTCTGTAAGTACTTTTACTTGAGTAAAATTTCTTTAAAGTAACAGTACTTTTACTTGAGTACAATATTCTAGTACTCTTTCCATCCCTGCTCTCCACATATTTAATCTGATTTTCAATATCATTTAACAGCTCTCTCAGATTCCTGCTATTCACCTTTCAGTAAGGACCTCTTTCACATGCTCTCCTGCTTATACTCTTTGGTCTATGGTTCAACAGTAGCAGCATTAAACATTATTAGCAGCGTAAATAGTTTTTGACACAGCAGGATGTGTCATAGTACAAAGTGGATACAAAGAAGTAGAGCTAATTAAAAATAACGAGCTGCGTAGGTTGTCAGTGTACCAGCCCTATAAGCTACAGATATCATCAGCCTTCATCAGAGCTAAACATATTGCTTTTTCAGAGCAGTTAATTCGCAGATTATGATTTTACATACAAAACATGTGATCAGTGAACTACTCAACACATATGTACAGTATTTACATATAGTACAAGTCTACTACTTTCACCCTACTACATTTTATATCAATCTTCTTTTCCTCCTTTTGTACTTTAATATATTAAATGCAAGACTGGTATAGTTACCTTTACTTACAGTATAGGTAAAAGATATGAATACTTCTACTTCAAATAAGATGTGGTCCCTACACCCTCAAAATGAAAAATGCATGAAACACATGCTTGAAAATATTATTTTTCTCACCAGTAACCCATGCCATTAAAGTTTGGGTCTTTTTAGTAGAAAATTCCCTCTCTGTGTGTCTCTGGACTGGTGTTTCTAGCTGCGGTGGAGGGACAGCAACAAAAAGAGGGAATTTTGTTCTAAAAAGACTGTAACTTTGGAAGATACCCACTTGATTTGACTTACTCAGACTGCTGAAGCCTCAAATTAACTTCAGATAAACTTTTGAATATTTTTTTTGCACAGAGCAAAGACTTGGTCCCCGCTCACTTACACTGAAAGCGCATTAGGATGGGATCTTTTAATGGCTAGTATGAACAAGTGGAACTGTTTCAGTGTACATATACTATAGGCACCTCAGTGTTGTTTTAAGACAGACTTGAAAAATTGTGATCTTATCCTTTAAAGACACTTTCCAATACATTAAAATAAAATAGGCTACATTTATAAATAAATAAACTTTAAAGTCTGCTGTCCAACTCCAAAATGTACTACTGAAAGTTGAACTCATTGAGTGGAATATTCCTGACTGTTCCACATAAGGATACCACACCCAACATGGTGATATGGTACACACTAAAGAGAGATTCCATTACCACATAAGTAAAAACAGCGAAGGGAGGCCCTTCACTTTGAGACTAATCTGTCCTGTTCTATTCTCCACATGGGTTGTGTGTCTGTGTCCTCCAAAAGAAGCAAGTCCAACTTTTTAGGAGCACAATAAAGAAGTTTCTTTCCTATTGTTTCTCACCCTCTCAGGCTCAATCATGTCATCTCACTGCAACAATATGCAGGGAGAAATGGTTAAAGACGCACACACACACCCCAGACAAGCGCCCAGAATCCGTGTCGCCATGACAACTCTGCCGAGCTGGGGCCCCCCACGGTGGGATATCGAATGGGATTCCTCTGCTTGTTAGTTCCTCAAATCTTTGCTCTCGCTCCTCTATTTTTCAGAGAGCCGCGATCATTATTCTGGCTGAGAGATCGGCCTTAAAATGATACGTGGGTGGTAACCGACAGGATTGCATAGTTACTGGATGAATAATGTATCTCACAGTTTTGCTTTACATATGCATGCATACAAGCATACAGACACAATATGCGATAAAGACACGGACCAGCTGAAAGCTCAAATCCTAAAAAAAATGAATGCCACACAATGCTGCTTGTGTGTATGTGTGTGCGTATACTGCCTCTGGGAAAATAAGTTTTTCCACCTCGGAAAAGAAACATTATGACAACCCATGAGTAATGGCAACATATTGTTGTGCTGTGTCTTGGTTATTTGCTGAAATCAAGCACTGGTGTATGGTAATCCTATTTATTACTCTACAATAGAGAGAGAAAACATAATTCATAATGTGAAAGAATCCAGGAAATTGGGTCTTTAACTGTTATATTTCTATGTTTGGCATTTACCGTGAAGTGAATGAATTTAATGTGTGTTTTGATTAAAAACAGAGCTTTTGAAAATGCTTAAGATCTGAAAATTTTATGAGTTCATCCTCACTATCACTCTCAGGTGAATTGCTTTCCTCTTTTTAGTTTATTCATTCACAGAAAAGCACTTCAAAGTTGAGAAGTACTTTAGCGATATCTCTGGCTCTCTCCCGGCGTGTGTGTGTGTGTGTGTGTGTGTGTGAGGAAATACTGTGAATCCTCTAATCAAGACACATGGATTTGCAATCAGCGTCTGGCGAGACATGGTTAATTAAGACTGGTCCACTTCTGGGCTGCAGTGTAACACACATGCATGCACAAACAGGGGCTCATGCATACAAATACACACCTTACACACACGTCATTTTCATTATATTCCTGATAAAGGGAGAATTCCTGAATGAGATATCAATTATAATTATAAAACCATGACAATTAATCTATTCTTGGTCATGCCCCGAGGCGCACGCATACACAATCATACACACACATTTTCCCCTAAAAGGAAACTCATAACCATAATTCTCTCTCACAAAAGGAACACTGACATTAAATCCATGTCACACCAGAGGCAGAACAAATCCTTACAATCAGGCTTTTATTCACAGCTATCAGCCATTGTCTGCCTTCTTGGCTCACTTGTGTCTAAAATTGTAGCTCACTTGGCTCTTCCATAGTTCACCAGCGCTTCTCTCTGACCCTGTACACACTTAAAATGAACACTGAAAGATCTTGATTGCGTGAATAAAAGAGGCAGAGACAAAAAAAAACAGGGTGGCGAGTGTGAGAGAGACAAAGATGGAGAGTTGGAAAGGAGAGAGAAGAAGAAGAAGAAGAAGAAGAAGAGAAAAATTTGAGAGAATAGAGAAAGAAAAAGAGGGAGAGGCGATCATCACATACTGCCAAGTGAATATTCAAGAGCCCCTCAAAATTAACACCAGCATCAGTATTTCAAGTGAAAATGTTATCAGTGATCAAATGCAAATTTGCTGCAAAACGTCTCAGGTGGTGTTCACTAAACCTGAGTGCTCTCATGCAAATCTAACCAAACAATGAGTCAACACGTTCATGCATTTCTGAAGTTAAAAGGAGCTCTCAAGAGATGTATTAGCTTCAACATGCAGCACGCTGAACTCTTATTTTACTTTTGTTAAAGTTACTTCAGAGCCTGAATAAATTAAGGTTTAAAGTCCAAATGTTGTGAAAAAACAAAAATCAGTCAACATTTAAAATTGAGACAATCAACATTTTAAAAGTGTCTTTGCAAGATAAAGGAATAGTTTGACATTTTGGGAAATACACATACTCACTTTCTTGCTGAGAGTTACATGTGAATATAACTTTCATGTCTGTACACTAAATATGAAGCCAGCAGCTGGTTAGCTTAGCTTAGCATAAAGACAAGGAAACAAGGAAAAAGCTCTGTCCAAAAGCAACAAAGTCTGCCTACCAGCACCTCTTCAGCTCTGCAGTAACACCTTATATCTCGTTTGTTAAATCCGTACGAAGTGTAGAAGCAGCACGTTGTGGTTTTACGGGGGTTTACAATATGTGCTAGACAATTTCTCGGCCAGGCACAGTAACTTCTTCTCGTCAACATAAGGTTGCCAGGTAACCTGCGAAGAGTCCACGAACTTTTTGCGCCCAGCAAAGAAATGGTCTGGGTTTTTTTTCTTTTGAAATTGGGGGTCATATTTTTTTATAATATTGGATATCTCATATTGAACTTTTTAGTAAAATTGTAAATGGCTTATAAAATATAAAACAATGTTCAAGAAAATGTTCAATTTTCTTGTCATGTGTTTATTTATCAGTTTCCTGTTAATGAAAGGATTATTACTGCAAAAATCTGAATTGGTTGTAATTTTTCTCTTTAACTACCAAATTTTCACACGTCAATGATTTTAGATGATATAGAACAAGCATCTGTGTCTTTGTGTGTGTTTATTAAGACTGTTGTGATATAACAATGTATAGCAATTTAGTTAGAGCTTAGTTAAAGCTTTGTATATCATTATGTTTACTGATTTAATGACAAACACTCTTTTTTTGTAAGAGTTGAATGCAGCTATCCAACTAGAGAGTCCATGAACTGATACATATTGTTAAACTGATACAAATTCTGTATTGGCTTTTGCAGGTAGATTAATGTAGATTAAAAAGAAAAGATGGACAACAGACCAGCAGGACTGAGAGTATTCAGACAACAAAGAAACACATGTGACACATGTAGTGCACACACACACACACACACACACACACACACACACACCCGAATGCCCACTGGAGTTTGATTGAACAATGTAATTAGCTGTAATTAGCACTCATTAAAATTGTTAAAGATCCCCCCTGTCATGTCGGGCTGCAGGTGTGTGTCTAACACACACACACAGACACACATACATAGACATACATACACATTCATACATAAAGACACAACCTCAGCAAGAGAACAGCTATGGCCTCTATACCTTTCTTTTTAATAAATGTTGACAGTGTTTCTATTCCTGCACTCATGACTTCTTTGAAAACAGGGTCTATAAATGGTCTAAATGACACTTGAATTATGATTGTCTTGATTTTTTTATCTGCATATATTTGCAGTAACATAGCACAATATATTAAGAATGAATGTCCTCAGTGCCTTAAAGTACACAACTCCTACGGCCTGTACTTTCCTTAACCCAACATGTTTTTTGATGTAGATGAAACCCAAAGAAAGCCATGCAAACATGGTGAAAGCATATACATTCCACAAAGAAAGGCCTAGTGGTGTATGAATGCAGGACCTTCCTGCACAGTGGTGTTTCACTGTTAGTCACCGTGCTGCATGTGGAATAGAGCTTCACTGCAATGCTGCAACAAGCAAATACTGAACATATGCACTAAGTGACACTGTCAGTAGTCAAGGGAAAATGAAGGTGAAATATTGAGGGGATTAGGGTTCAATAAGAAAGTCAACAACTTGTACTTAGAGTTTTGTGCACACTTTTTGAAATCAAATTCAGTGCTTTTGTAGACCTTTTTAACCTCAACAAAGAAATGTAATACTTTTTCCACAAAGGAACATTGTGGCTTGTTTGTACAGTAATAAACATATGTAAAATCACATAAAATAATCAAAATATAACCATCAATTGCTTAATGCAATGAATTGTGGTCCACTGTTATGCATTACATGAAACAAAACGCTTCACACGTCTAAGACAAAAACCTTAAATAACAAATTTTGTTAGCTTTTAATTACAGTTTGCTTGAAAGCCTTAATTTGGACAACAGAAATTTGTAAAATAAGTACACAGCGCTTTAACAGTACAGACTGTCTTTAGCTTAGCATCATCAGTAATGTTGATTTGTTTACTTCCTGAATCTTGTTACCTTCAGGGAAAATCATAACAACAGGTGGTGGCTAGAAGAGAACCAAGCCAAACACATAGTACAATAAAATTAGAAAAAAACTAGACTTGATCAAGACTGAAGAACAACATATTTTATATTTAAAGAAGTTATAAATAAATAAATCCTGTCCTGTGGGACGATGTGATTTCTAGACAATTTATGGCCTTAAATTTCAATAATCCGCAGACACCCTGCTGTTGGTAAGAATATAAATAAAAATGTATTCTGGCTTTGATGTACATTCTTTATAAAACCTCCTCAGAATAGGACTATAGTGCCATGGAGGAGCAGTGGTGGTTTTGCCATTAGTGTCACCATTACCAAATGACTACAAGTATGTGTACGGCGCCTGGGTGTGTCTGTGTGTGTATGTGTGTGTCTGTGTGTGTGTGTTGAAGACTGGAGTGGAGGGAGGGGTTTCCTGAGTAGCGCTTCAGGGTAGACAACATCGTTTTGCACTTTAGAGGGGTCCATGGTGCACATATAAGCATGTGTGCACACACACATACTGTACATGGGCTGGTTCTATCTCTCTCTCTCTCTCTCTCTCTCTCTCTTTCCGTCTGAGTGGGAAACCTGCCACTGCAATCACCATGGCAATTGCTACTCCAGTGGATGACAGTGTTGCTTTGAAACGAAGAAGAATAGTGGAAGGCGCACACACACACGAAAAAGATACAAACACACACACACCCAGGTTGCCAGGTTGTTGACAATGTCCAGTGAAAGGATTCCAGCTTGGCAGTTATTTCCCCCAACACCCCCCTTTTCTAGATCCCAAGGCTTCAAATGAACAAGCAAATTGAGACAGAGAAAATGTATGAAACAGAGGAGGCCAAAAGAGCAGCATTATGGATAAAAGTAGATAATGATGTATCTTAATTAGGGCTCCTAATTAAGCTGATTTTGCAGATGATCTTGATCAAAGTATTTTAATATCTGTTAATAATAATGATATTTTAATACAGCTGCACAGTGCAAGCTAATACTAAAGTAGCCTAAATTAGTTGACGCAGAATAGCTATGTATCCTGCATCACAGCTTTCCTCTATTGCAGTGTTTTGTAAAATATCTGTGGGGGAGAGTGTCAGAGTGGAACTGTTGTGGCAGGAAGATTTGGGCCAACGGCAGCACTTCAGAGATGTGGTTCACCTGCAAAATGCCACGAAAATAGAGGCAAAGCGATGTTTTTTTTAAAACCGAAAACAGCTTCCTGTCAGAGTGGATATCTTTATCAGAACGCCTGGCTGTTTGTTTGTGCAGCTCTGTGGATCACTTACTTCAACACTAACAGTGTTTTAAAGATGCACAGAGGCACATGTTTGACAGCTGGGGTAGCTGGAGCACAACGGTTTAAAATAAATTACTGGATTACTGGAAATTAATTGGATCAGGCTCAGATACTGATCAGCCCTGACACTAATTTGGTCAATCAGCTTAGGTCTATCTAATTTTAATGCAAAAACAATGTTTTAAATGCTGATATACATACATTAATATTTAAAAATATTAACCTTACATCCTTAGTATTGCTTCCAAATAGAACATTTAAAATCCTGAATGTCACACACTGTTTGCACTAGAGGAAGATTTTGATTTTTGTGTTGATGTTAGTGTGGTGACAAATGATCTAATGCATCTGTCATTAATCTAAGCACTGATTCTCAAACAGCAGGCACTCATGCACATCAGCAATGACAAATTAAAGATGAAGAGCCTTACTCATGGTTATCTGGTTTCTGTAAATGATGGGAAAGATGCCCCATTTAAGTCTTTTTCGACTGTTACATACTA